>NC_058090.1:10661804-10936332 GCF_014858855.1 Bufo gargarizans | reverse complement strand
ACTACTATTATACTGCCTCCTATGTACAAAAATATAGCTACTATAATACTGCCTCCTATATACAAGGATATAACTACTATAATACTGCTCCTAAGTACAATAATATAACTACTATAATACTGCCTCCTATGTACAAGAATATAACTACTATAATACTGCTCCTATGTACAAGAATATAACTACTATTATACTGCCTCCTATGTACAAGAATATAGCTACTATAATACTGCTCCTAGGTACAAGAATATAACTACTATAATACTGCCTCCTATGTACAAGAATATAACGACTATTATACTGCCTCCTATGTACAAGAATATGACTACTATAATACTGTTCCTATGTCCAAAAATATAACCTCTATAATACTGCTTCTTTGTACAAGAATATAACTACTATAATACTGCTTCTATGTACAAGAATATAACTACTATAATACTACTCCTATGTACAAGAATATAACTACTATAATACTGCTCCTATGTACAAGAATATAACTACTATAATACTGCCTCCTATGTACAGGAATATAACTACTATAATACTGCCTTATATGTATAAGAATATAACTACTATAATACTGCTCCTATGTACAAGAATATAACTACTATAATACTGCCTCCTTTGTACAAGAATATAACTACTATAATACTGCCTCCTATGTACAAGAATATAACTACTATAATACTGCCTCCTATGTACAAGAATATAACTACTATAATACTGCCTCCCAGAGTTCTCCTATTTTATTTCCACTGCTAATCCTATGATATAACATTCAGGACACTTATTTAGCTCATGCCTCTTTGATGTTGGTCCTCACTCCATGTAAATGTCACTGTACCTTGTGCAGCCGGAGCATAAGACAAGAACTAGAGAGTGACGGTAATGAAGGTGGACGGGGATGTCAGCCGTGCTGGTAATTATGTTAATAATCTCTGGTTGTAAACCTGAGTTATACGTTGAATATGAATATTAATGGATCTTAGTTACGCACTGATACAATTCCAGTAAAATTTGTATTTTCCCAGCTTTTCGAGTGGGATGATAATTGCATGATACCAGCTCTTACATGTTTTATGGCTGTTTGGAGAAGTAATCACTCGTCTTTTTTACAAGGCTCCTGAATTATTTGCTGGCTGTGGCTTTGATTTACTGTATAATATGGACTCTCGTATATTAGCAAATTTGTCTTGTTCCTTGTAAGGTTCATTAACACTCACTTACAGTCTTTTATTTGTAGACCCCAGAAACTTCTTCCCATCAGGCATATTAGCTCTCAAGGACCAATAGCCTGAGTGTCTAGGTGCCTGTAGGCAATTTGGCAGAGTGTGTGAATACCAGGGTCTTGTTACACAAAGCCACTCAGAAGAAACATCAAGGCAACTTCTCAGTTTATCTTGTTAACTGATCAAGGAGTTTGTCCAAGTCTTAAATGTGTTGTGCCTGGAACCTCTTTGAAAAGATTGCTTTTATCTGCCTTGATTTTTCTATGGGTGGATGCTCTGTGACCAGATCCAATTTTTGCACCTCTCATGAGCAGACTCATTTGGTAAAAAGCGGGTTTAGTGGATAAAAGCACCAATCATTTACAGAAGCAGGGTCAACCCTAGTGAGGGTTTAAGTAATTGGTAGGAGGCTACAGCAGCTTTATCCTCCCTGTAGTTTCAGTTTGATCTGGTGTACAGATATAATATAGCAGAGAAGGTCAGAGAAAGGCATCCTCTCAGTTATAAGAAGTTTGTGTGTGTCAACTAACGTAGGACTTGTTCCAATTCCGAAATGCATTATGCCTGTAACACAATCATAAACTTCTTATAACTGAACAGAAGTTGCCTTGATATTTCTTCAGGGTGGTACTATGCTACGAGATACCAGTGTTCACTTACTCTGCTATATTGTATCTCTGCACCAGATCCAACTGGAAATACCAGGAGGAATCCGTGGCCACCATCTCCATCGTCTCCTTCAAGTTTCTGAAATGCTCAAGAGTGATATTAAGGCAACTTCTCAGGTATAAGAAGTTTTTATTTATGTCAAAGGCACAGTGCACTTCAGACTTGGTCATATTTCAATTGACAAACATTTTATAACTGAGAAGTAGCCTTGAAGTTTCTTTGGAGTGGCTCCTCGTGAAAAAAAATAAATTTTTTTTACGTATTCTGCCTTATTGTGTCTCTACGCCAGTTCCAGCTGGAACTACCAGGAGGAATCATTGGTTGCTGTCCATTAAATACAGTGCCTTTAATCAATGAACGTAAGGTTTTTCAAAAAGACACTATAAAAGGCATTACTAAGACTTGGTTGCTGTCTCCTACCAATCTAAAATGCTCGTAAGTGTTGTGCCGCCTGCAGGTAAGTGTGTTGCCCCTTGTTATCCACTAAACACACTTTTCTCAGATAATTCTGCCCATGATTTTCTCTTCTCTCATCCTTGAGGGGCTTTTCTCTCTTCCTTGAAGAACCCTTTTCTCTTCCTTTCAATCAACACCTTGTCAGTATACGCCTCTCTTCAGTCTATCACTGCTGTGCTAACCCTTGCATTCCTCTCACTAAATGGAGACTGAATCTATGTATGGAGATGTTTATCTTGGCAGTAGAAAGGTCTTATTTAGTTGTGTCTTAATGCAAGATACTACAAAAGCAATGCATACCTTTACAAAGATCTTTCTTTTATCCAGTGTAAAGGTTCAGTTTGCTGCCCTAGGCCTGTATCTAAAGACCCTGGCCAAGACAACATGGCTTGTTGGAGACCCCTGGCACTCCTTATCAAAGGCACTTGCCCCTGCTACCCCCTACGCCTCTGCTTTTATATGACTGGTCTGCAACCTATGACTCTCCAGCGGTAGTAAGACTGCAAGTTTCACTTAGCCTCAAGATGGATGCTATCACCATTTTCATACATCAGGTCCCATCTGTTACATGGAGGTGTCTACCCCAAAAATCATACTTACCCGCTCCTTACTGATCAGGATTTCAATGGAGGTTTTCTTGCAGGCTTCTCATGCAGCTTGCTCATGAACTCCGACCCTTCCAAAAACCTACACAGGTACAGTGCTGCCCATAATTATTCATACTCCTGGCAAATTTTGACTTAAAGTTACTTTTATTCAACTAGCGAGTAATTTTTTGACGGGAAATGACGAAGGTGTCTCCCAAAAGATAATAATACGATGTACAAGAGTCATTATTGTGGGGAAAAAAAACATTTCTCAGCTTTTATTTACATTTGAGAAAAAAGTGTCCAGTCCAAAATTATTCATACCTTTCTCAATAATCAATACAAAAGTCCTTATTGGCTATTACAGCAATCAAATGCTTCCTGTAATTGCATACCAGCTTTTTGCATGTCTCCACAAGTAATTTTGCCCATTCATCTTTAGCAATGAGCTCCAAATCTTTCAGGTTGGAGGGTCTTCTTGCCATCACCCTGATCTTTAGCTCCCTCCTCAGATTCTCAATTGGATTCAAGTCTGGACACTGGCTGGGCCACTCCAAAACGTTGATGTTGTTGTCTGCTAGCCATTTCTTCACCACTTTTGCTGTGTGTTTTGGGTCATTGTCATGCTGAAATGTTCACTGGTGCCCAAGGCCACGTTTCTCTGCAGACGGCCCGATGTTGTCGTTGAGAATCCTCATGTATTGATCTTTTTTCATGGTGCCGTTTACTGTGATTAGGTTCCCTGGTCCATTGGCTGAAAAACACCCCCAAAGCATTAGGTTCCCACCACCATGTTTGACAGTGGGGATGGTGTTCTTTGGGTTGAAGGTTTCTCCTTTTTTTTCACGCCAAATGAAGGAAACATCATTGTGACCAAACAGTTACATTTTTGTTTCATCTGACCATAACACAGAAGACCAGAAGTCTTCTTTTTTGTCCAGATGAGCTTTTGCAAAGGCCAAGCAAGCATTTGTGTGCCTTATCTGGAGAAGTGGCGTCCTCCTTGGTCTGCATCCGTGGAACCCAGCAGTGTGCAGTGTCCGTTGGATTGTCTGCCTTGAGACATTGCCACCAGCAGAGCCCAGATTCACAAGGATGGCCTTGGTGGTGATCCTTAGATTCTTTTTCACCTCTCTAACTATCCTCCTGGCCAGCAGAGGTGTCACTTTTGGCTTCCGACCACGTCCTCTGAGATTTTCCACAGTGCAGAACATCTTGTATTTTTTGCTCAAATGTAAATAAAAGCTGAGAAATGTTTTTTTTTTCCACAACAATGCCTCTTGTACATCGTCTTATTATCTTTTAGGAGACACCTATGTCATTTCCTGTCAAAAAAATTACTTGCTGGTTGAATAAAAGTAACTTTAAGTCAAAATTTGCCAGGGGTATGAATAATTATGGGCAGCACTGTAGTGGAACTGAGTAAGTATAATTTAGGGGGGTCAAAGTCAGGGCTATTGCTAGCTTTTACTTGGGTCACTTTAAAATATAGAGCATCAGACACACTTTGCACAATATCAAACATTGCTATGTGGTTTTCCATTTCAGCCCTTAACCTTTCTGTGCGTTAATGGGAAGTTGACTTATTGAACGCACGTTCCGGCTTAATTCTGCCATATTTGCACTAACAGCGGTTCACAAGTTGTCAGGGGATACTAGGCAGACAAGATGTTGGGTTGAATGGAGCAGATAATGTAAAGTACGGTATGGCATTTCATCTCTGTATCCTTCGAAGCTTCGCGGCACGCTACTCTTTAGCATTCTGCTCTCAATGGGAAAAAAATCAATAGACAACATTGCTACACCTCATGCTATTTAGAGCAGATAATAGTGTGGAGCGCAGGAGAAAAAACCTTTCTTTACTGTGAAAAACGACTATACTGGAGCAAATCTGTACATGACTCCTACAAATCTAAATCTACAATGGAAGGATGGTCTGATTCACCTGGAAACAAAACTCATAGTACTTGCTTCATTAGTTTTGGATAGAACCACAGCATTCAGACTTTATCTGGCTGCCAATTTTAATTAGTCAAGGCAATTTTTACTGAAAAATCACTTACTGGGATGTAGCTACAGGGGTTCAGAAGTAGCTGTTGAAGAATGAGAAGGCCCATACACCCTTCTTACACATTTGGCACATGGTAGGTGACCACATTTAATCTATTAAAATGTGGCTCATATGACTAATTCTAAAGCTTCACTAATGGGTTCCCAAGGCTTTTGATTCGTTTTCAGCCATGCTTTTATGTCTAGTTCCCAAGGACTCCAACCAAGTCAATTCCTTAGCTCAAAAATATCATGCATGGTTCATCCATTAAATACAGTGCCTTCAATCAATGAATGTAAGGTTCTTCAAAAAGACACTATAAAAGGCATTGCTAAGACTTTAGATGGGTTATAAGAGCTGCATTCGGTAGGACAACAAGAATGCAAAAATTACCTTAGCCAACTTGATAGCATGCCCCAAAATTAGTAATTTGGATAAATGTCAGTATATCCTTAAAGCTGCTCTTTTCCCAATCCATTATTCCAAAAAGACAGTCATGGTTTCGCAAAATTGGAGAACATTCCGCAAATCATCATGAAGCTCTTAGGACACGCACCTAAGAAAGGTCAAATGGCTTCCTGGACTTTATATGGGTTGCCAGACATATTTTGAGGGAATTCAGGTTTCCCCCCACAAAAAGGCCTTCAACCAATCATTTCTCCAATCAACATGAAGCTCTTAGAACAGGAGTGCCCCAATTGGTTTTGTTAAAGGAAAAGCTGGGCTCCCAAGAAAAGGCAGCCAAAACATTCTTTCTCAAATCAAAATGGGGCATCAGCATGTGACTCTTAGGATAGGTACCCAGACAATGCCAGCATGTCCCAAGCTTTCACTGAGTTTCTGGACCCTCACTGAGGCAATTCAAATCTCCCAAGAAAAGGGCCCTTACCAATCTGTCACGTCTGCAATTTTTTCAATAGTGGATCTCAACTGCGGAGTAATAGGATCAATCAGATATGAATCTCAGGCGTCACTCACAACCTCAACGGTGAGTTTGAGATTCTACCATCACGTGATCAAAGGAGAAACAACACAATTCAGCACAGTACTATTGCTTCATAGACTGTGGGTTGATAGTTGGAACACTAGAATGCAGTGCCTGCGGCAGGGTTAACAGCGGGTACTCAGTAAGAGTCATACAGAGTTGTATCAGCCTGCATGCAGGTAAAGGAGAGGTGCTCTTTCACGGATAGGGTACTTGCGATTGGCAGTAGCAGTGCGATGGCTGAGACTCCCAGGTGAGTCCAGTACCAGGACTGAGCGGATCCGTCTTCCAGATGGCAGCAGGGGAATGAGCAGGGTCCGGTTGGTGAAAGTCCCATACACAGGGTCGTGAGGCAGCAGGCGTTCCGACAACAATCACAGCACGCCATGCTGCCTCATCAGTGCCCTTAAATGGAACCAGGAAGTGAGTAGGGATTGCTGATTGGTCCGGACGACTTCCGCGTTCCACCGTGGAACGCAGCCGCCGCGTCACAACCCGGAGTTCGTGCGTCTTCCGCGTTCCACGGTGGGACGCAGAGGACCGCGGCAGACAAACAAAAGGCCGCCCCGTCGGTCGCATTACAGTATCCCCCCCTCAAAGGAACACCTCCGGAGTTCCCTCTGGGAGTAGGCCGATCAGGATACCTACGATGGAACAAACGGGTCAACCTAGGAGCATGTACATCCCGTGAGTCTTCCCAAGAGTCATCCGCAGGAGCATAACCCTTCCATCGTATGAGATACTGTATAGATGATCCTCTTTTTCGGGAGTCGAGTATTTTGTCGACTTCGTACTCAGCCTCACCCTGGACCTCAATTGGGGGGCCAGGGGGAGAGGCCCTAAGAGGGAGCCGGTTAGGTTTGTACGGTTTGAGCAAGGACACATGGAAGGAGGGATGGATTCTCCAGTCGGGAGGAAGAGTTAGGCGTACCGCATTTTGATTCAGGACTTTCTCGATGGGAAATGGGCCGATGTACTGGCGACAGAGTTTCCTAGCGGGCACGTTAAGGCGGAGATTTCTCGTAGACAACCACACCATGTCTCCTACACAGTATGTAGGGGGACTAGAGTGTCGAGTGTCATAATGTCTTTTTTGTCGCTCTTTCGCGGTCTTTAGGTTGTCTTGTATTGCAAGGGAAGTCTCTCTTAGACATTCGAGGTAGTCCTGAACTGCAGGAACGTTACCGGGTAAGTAATCAGGTGGCAGGTTGGTGGGGTGGAAACCGTAGTTTGCATAGAAAGGAGAGTATTGAGTGGAGGAATTCATTGAATTGTTGTATGCAAACTCGGCTAGAGGCAGTAGATCAAACCAGTCATCTTGGAGATGGCTGCAATAGCATCGAATGTACTGTTCTAAACACTGATTTACTCGCTCTGTCTGGCCGTTAGTTTGTGGATGATATGCGGTCGACATCCTGTGGTCAATTTGGAGGGCTGTGCAAAGTGCCTTCCAAAATTTTGAAACAAATTGACGGCCCCTGTCGGAAATAATCCTGGAGGGTAAACCGTGTAATCGAAGGACTTGGCTGAGGAAGGTTTGGGCGGTTTCTTTTGATGATGGTAATCTTTTAAGTGGGGAGAAGTGAGCCATTTTGGTTAGTAGGTCGACAGTAACCATGATGGTGTTGCAACCCTCTGAGCGAGGGAGGTCGACTATAAAATCGACAGAGACAATCTCCCAAGGTCTGGTGGGTGTTTCTAGTGACATTAGTAACCCATAGGGAGGCTTTCTATCGGTTTTGGTAGAGGCACAGATATCACAGGTGGAGACATATTCGTGGATTGATTTGGTCATGTTTGGCCACCACAATTTTCTGCGTACAAGCTCCAACGTTTTGGTGATGCCCGGGTGGCCCGCTAGGGGTGTGTCATGCATGAGTCGAATGACAGAAGGTTGTATTCTAGGAGGGATGTAAAGTTTGTCGTTTTTGAAAAGGAATCCTTCGGTTGGTGTCAACCCAGGAGGAACAGGAGGATCCCCTTCAGAGGGAGCATGTTTTAAGAGCTCCTTGAATCCCGTGGTGAGTCCCACGAACCGGTTTGCCGGGAGCAGTAAGGCAGGAGACTCTGCGTCAGCACTCTCCTCGTATAACCGGGAGAGGGAGTCAGCCTTTGTATTTTTGGAACCTGGTCTATAGGATATGTGAAAGTCAAAACGATCAAAAAAAAGGCTCCACCGTACTTGCCTTGCCGACATGGTTTTACAAGTTTTGAGGAACTGTAAATTACGGTGGTCAGTGAAAATCATAATGGGATGTTTGGCTCCTTCCAAAAGATGTCTCCAGTTGCCCAGAGCATCCCTAATAGCTAACAGCTCTTTTTCCCCAATGGGGTAATTCTTTTCAGCAGTATTAAGAGTCCGGGAGTAGTATGCAACTGGGTGCAGGGGTTCAGAAGAGGATGGTTGTTGTGATAGAACTGCCCCTATGGCGAGGTGGGAAGCATCAACCTCTAGAACAAAATGGAATTCGGGGTTGGGCAATTGGAGTATGGGAGCTGAGGTATATCTCTGTTTGAGTATTTCAAAAGCCTTTTGGGCCTCGGAGGACCATGTATAGGGTATTTTAGTACTGGTTAGTCTTGTCAGGGGTTTTACTATCGCCGAGAATTTGTTTATGAATTTCCGGTAATAGTTGGAGAAGCCTAAAAATCGTTGGAGTGCTTTGCGTGTGTGAGGCACAGGCCAAACCTGGATGCATTCCACTTTGGACTGATCCATCTGAATCCCCTGGGGGGAGATGTTATATCCCAGGAAGGAAATGGAAGGTTGTTCGAAGATGCATTTCTCTAATTTTGCGAAAAGGGAGTGGACCCGAAGACGGGACAACACCCATCTCAGGTGCCTCCTGTGGTCGGTAGGACTGTCCGAGTACACCAAAATGTCGTCCAAATAGATCACCACGCAGACGTCCAGCAGATCTCGAAAAATATCGTTAACGAAATGCTGGAACGTCGCCGGGGCATTGCACAACCCGAAAGACATTACCATGTACTCGAACAGTCCGTATCTGGTTCTGAATGCCGTCTTCCACTCATCCCCTTCTCGGATCCTGATCAAGTTATATGCGCTTCTGAGGTCAAGTTTGGTGAAGATACGGGATGATTGTAACCTCTCGATCAGTTCGGGGATAAGTGGAAGAGGGTAGCGTTTTTTTACGGTAATTTTGTTGAGTCCTCTATAGTCAATTATTGGCCTTAATCCGCCATCTTTGTTTTTCACAAAGAACATCCCTGCGCTAGCAGGCGAGGTTGACGGCCTTATGAATCCCTTTTTTAAGTTCTCGTCTAAGTAACGCTTCAGGTGGGCTAATTCAGGTTGGGAAAGCGGATAGATACGCCCCGTAGGAACAGGACTGCCTGGAATAAGGTCAATAGGGCAGTCATAGGGTCTATGTGGGGGGAGTGTGGCTGCTCCACATTGGCTGAAAACGTCTTCGAATTCAACAAGATGGGGAGGTAGCCCCGTGGGAGTGATCTGCATGAGTGCAGTGTTTGGATAACAAGTGGTGGTACAGTAGTGGGAATCCAACTGTACCTCCCCTTTTGGCCAGAGGAGAGAAGGTTGGTGAAGTCTGATCCAGGGAAGCCCCAGCACTACAGGGAACATGGGAGAGGAAATGACATCAAACATAAGGTGTTCGATGTGACCCTCTCCACAGGCCACCAGCAGCGGTTGGGTGTGGTGAAAGATTGGGCCTGAAGGGGATGTGGACGCATCTAAAAAAGTAATTGAGACCGGTTTTTGCTTCAATGTGTGGGGTATTTTATTGGACTTAACCAGCTGTGAATCTATAAAGTTGCCACAGGCTCCGGTGTCTATCATGGCCTTGGCGATGA
This sequence comes from Bufo gargarizans, assembly GCF_014858855.1. Lineage (NCBI taxonomy): Eukaryota > Metazoa > Chordata > Amphibia > Anura > Bufonidae > Bufo > Bufo gargarizans. The sequence goes on along the minus strand of NC_058090.1, from coordinate 10,926,519 downwards.
TCCTCTCGGTATCCCACTGTAAGCTGAGAGAAATGTATATGTAAGAATTGCGGTGGCAGAGACTATGTGTCAATTTGCAGATATGCATTTCCCTACCTCCTGTCTTCTTTTTAACCGCCGGGCAGTCGTCCACTACGTGGTCAGGGGAGGCACAGTAGAGACATAGGTTCAACGTGCGTCTCCTGGCCTTTTCAGTCGGCGTGAGGGGTCCCCGCATGGTTCCTAGCTCCATTGGCTCCTCCTTAGGGGGAGGTCTGGCTCCTGTTGAGGCTGGTGTGGGGGTGAAGACCCTTTCTGCTCTCCGTTCACGGAGGCGGCGGTCAATCGTGACAGAGCTTTGGATTAGCTCATCTAAGGTGGAAGGTAATTCATCACGGGCAATTTCATCTTTCAAGGCCTCCGAAAGGCCGAGGCAGAATTGGTTACGAAGACTGAGATTATTCCACTCCGTCTCCCTAGCCCACCGTTTAAATTCGGCAATATAATCTTCGACTGGTCGTCGGCCTTGTTTGAGTGCTCTGATGGCAGTCTCAGCGGTCAATTGTTTACTAGAGTCATCATAGAGGAGTGCCATGGCCTCCATGAATCTGGGGAAAGAATCTAGGACCTGATCCTCTTCATCAAAGTAGGTCTCGGCCCAGGCTCGGGGTTCCCCTTTAAGGTAGGAGATGAGTGTGAGTACCTTTATACGGTCATTGTAATAAGTGCGTGGGCGTAGGTCAAACATGAGTCTACACGAACTTATGAATTGGCGAAAGATTTTCCTATCCCCGGAAAAGGGTTCGGGGGCACAGACCTTGGGTTCAGGTCCCTCTCTGGGAGGTGCAGCTCCTGTGTTTTGGTTAACCAAAGTACGCAATCTTTGGTTCTCTATCTGCAGGTCCTGCATAGAGGTGGATAGGGTCTCGACTCTCTGGGATAAAGAAACCATATGTCTAGCGAGTTCCGCTGGATCCATCTTTACTGGGTGCTGTGATACTGTCACGTCTGCAATTTTTTCAATAGTGGATCTCAACTGCGGAGTAATAGGATCAATCAGATATGAATCTCAGGCGTCACTCACAACCTCAACGGTGAGTTTGAGATTCTACCATCACGTGATCAAAGGAGAAACAACACAATTCAGCACAGTACTATTGCTTCATAGACTGTGGGTTGATAGTTGGAACACTAGAATGCAGTGCCTGCGGCAGGGTTAACAGCGGGTACTCAGTAAGAGTCATACAGAGTTGTATCAGCCTGCATGCAGGTAAAGGAGAGGTGCTCTCTCACGGATAGGGTACTTGCGATTGGCAGTAGCAGTGCGATGGCTGAGACTCCCAGGTGAGTCCAGTACCAGGACTGAGCGGATCCGTCTTCCAGATGGCAGCAGGGGAATGAGCAGGGTCCGGTTGGTGAAAGTCCCATACACAGGGTCGTGAGGCAGCAGGCGTTCCGACAACAATCACAGCACGCCATGCTGCCTCATCAGTGCCCTTAAATGGAACCAGGAAGTGAGTAGGGATTGCTGATTGGTCCGGACGACTTCTGCGTTCCACTGTGGAACGCAGCCGCCGCGTCACAACCCGGAGTTCGTGCGTCTTCCGCGTTCCACGGTGGGACGCAGAGGACCGCGGCAGACAAACAAAAGGCCGCCCCGTCGGTGGCATTACACAATCCTACCTCCATTCAACATGTGATTCTTAGGACAGACACCTAGGCAATGCCAATAGATTATTAGGCTTCAGATGAATTACTTGACCCTGTTTGCTTGAAACAGTGGCATGGCTCTGGAGAAAAAGCTCCAATCCTAGTTCTATTATTTTCTGAAAAACTACAAATTTTTTGACAACTTGCGGTTCCATTTAAGACACTATAATGAAATCAGAGAACTATGGCCTACATTTATTGAGGTCCTTGCACCACAATTCTGGCCTAAGTTGCATCTTCTTTATGGTACAAATCTGTTTAGATAATTTTGTTATTGATTTGCACCAAAAGAGTTCATGGTTTCTGTCACAGATCAATGAGTGTGGACTCAGTGTGCCAACTAACTGGTTTGGCTTCGGGCAGGAACACAGATGGGAACACAAGTCAGATAATGCAAGAGAAACACCTTCCAAACACCTTTGTAGGTCACAAGAAACCTTAAAGCTCAGGCACCCTCTGCCTGGAGAGAGTGCTTTATATACCTAGGGACTCTCAGCCATTAGTTGGGGAAGGATTTGCAGATGTGTTCTCTGGCCCTTTAAGAGGCCACAGGTGACTATGTGCACACCCTAAGGGAACAGAGACTGGAGCAATGGAGACAGCAGTTTCCAGAGGATGCCGGGCCGCATAGTGAGTAGCATGGCAGGGGCGGGAATGGACTGCTGACCCAACAGTTGCGCCTTGCTAGACACTTTTCAAATAAGTCCTAAAAAGGGAACATGAGTCAAAAAATACTCCCAAATTTATAACTGGCCCAAAGTAAACCAACTCAGAATTGGCTTAAAATGCTAAACGTGTCTAACTCCATGCAAAATGCACCAAATCTATGACACAGCAGGTGGGACTGTAACTGGTCTAAGTTTACACCATCTCAAAGACAGCATTAGTAAACATGGGCCAATATCTCTTTACGTTGACCCATCAATAAACCTTTGCCGGCATCTTGTTTGCAAAAATTGTGATTTACCATAGCTGGAGCTGAGCTACGGAAGCAGATAAAGGATTGAGTGGGCGCCGTCTGCAGTCATCCTCAGTGTGACGGCTTCCATTATACATTTGACATGGACGGATAAGAAGTCTTCAACTTCAAAGTAGTTGATGTGAACATCATCCGGCCGTACTTTCAATGTGAGTTTTGGAGTTGTGCGGCTGAATTATTATGTGAAATTGTTTAATCGAAACAGCTGCTGCCATTTGTTAGCATGGAATATTTGCCGGTAGCAAACAAATGTCTCCAGCCGTGTCGCTCAAAGCCCGCTCTCCAATGCGGCTTTGGAAAGTCATTAAATTCTGAAACAGCTTATGCCTTAGCGCCTCACTTCGATGATATATTGAGATATTATCACTCGGAATTGATAAATCAACCCAATAAGAGAGTATTCAGCCACTGGCAGAGTGTGTCCTTGTCACGGAAGATGTTTTTTTCCCTTATTGCTGGGAAATGTTGTCTCTCTGAACCTATTGCTTTATGGAAGACGTAAGGCACAGTAAATCAAAGGTCTGTTTATCTGCTAAATTCGATTTTCTTTGTGGGATTTATTAAGTCAATTTTCCAAATTTTTGTGCTACAAAGCTCATCCTAAGTTTTACTGTCAGATTACCGTAAGGGTACATTCACACGTCCGTAGTGAATTCTGGATCCGCAATACACCCGGCCGGCACACCCCATAAAACTGCCTATTCTTGTCCGCAATTGCGGATAAGAATAGGACATGTTCTATTTTTTTGCAGGGCCACGGCCCGGAAGTTCGGGGGCCTCGCTACGGAAATGCGGATGCAGAGAGCACGTAGTGTGCTCTTCGCATCTCTTCTGGCCCCATAGAGAATGAACGGGTCCGCACCTGTTCCCAATATTGCGGAACGGATGCGGACCCATTTGCGGATGTGTAAATGGACCCTAAAGGGGTTGTCCGATTTTTTTTATATTGATGACCTATCCTTAGGAAAGGTCATCAATATCAGATTGGAGGGGGTCCAACTGCCAGCACCACAACCAATCAGCTGTTCAGTGCTTGTACCTTCTCTTCATTGCTTACCTGCTTGCCGTCTCAACAATAGTGGTAATTACATCTCAGCCATCTCATTCACTGCAATAGGACGGCTACTTACTGTTTAAGTGATCGCTGATCTGATATTGATGATCTATCCTGAGTAGGGATGAGCGAACTCGAACTGTATAGTTCGGGTTCGTACCGAATTTTGGGGTGTCCGTGACACGGACCCGAACCCGGACATTTTCGTAAAAGTCCGGGTTCGGGTTTGGTGTTCGTCGCTTTCTTGGCGCTTTTGTGACGCTTTCTTGGCGCTTTTTGAAAGGCTGCAAAGCAGCCAATCAACAAGCGTCATACTACTTGCCCCAAGAGGCCGTCACAGCCATGCCTACTATTGGCATGGCTGTGATTGGCCAGAGCACCATGTGACCCAGCCTCTATTTAAGCTGGAGTCACATAGCGCCGCCCGTCACTCTGCTCTGATTAGCGTAGGGAGAGGTTGCGGATGCGACAGTAGGGCGAGATTAGGCAGATTAACTCCTCCAAAGGACTTCACTTGATTAATCGATCGATCTGCAGCTGTGCATCATTGAGCTGCTGAAATTCAAATGCTCACTCACTGTTTTTAGGCTGCCCAGACCGTTTGTCAGTCACTTTTTTCTGGGGTGATCGGCGGCCATTTTGTGTCTTGTGCGGTGCTGCGACCAAGTGCATCCAAGCTGCGACCAAGTGCATTTAACCCTCAATGGTGTGGTTGTTTTTTGGCTAAAGCCTACATCAGGGTGAAGCTGTCACACCAAGTGCATTTAACCAGCAATAGTCTGTTCATTTTTTTGGCCATATACTAAATCAGGGGCAAGCTGCGCCTGTCACCAAGTGCATTTAACCCTCAATGGTGTGGTTGTTTTTTGGCTAAAGCCTACATCAGGGTGAAGCTGTCACACCAAGTGCATTTAACCAGCAATAGTCTGTTCATTTTTTGGCCATATACTACATCAGGGGCAAGCTGCGCCCGTCACCAAGTGCATTTAACCCTCAGTAGTGTGGTGCGTCAAGCTGTGACACCAAGTGCATTTAACCAGCAATAGTCTGTTCATTTTTTGGCCATATACTAAATCAGGGGCAAGCTGCGCCCGTCACCAAGTGCATTTAACCAGCAATAGTGTGGTTATTTTTTGGCCATATCCCAGTCTAATTCTGTCACTAAATCCATACCGGTCACCCAGCGCCTAAATACTAGGCCTCAAATTTATATCCCGCTAAATCTCTCGTTACCGCTGTCCTGTTGTGGCTGGGAAAGTTATTTAGTGTCCGTCAAAGCACATTTTTTGTTCTGGGTTGAAGTACAATTCCCAATTTAGCAATTTCATAATTTAGTGGTTCCTGCTATATCAGAGCTATTTGAAATCTATCCCTAAAAGGGTATATAATATTCAAGGTGCACATTGGGTCATTCAGAATAACTTCACACACACCCGCTACTGTGTATTTCTAAGTCTAATTCTGTCACTAAACCCATACCTGTCACCCAGCGCCTAAATACTAGGCCTCAAATTTATATCCTGCTAAATCTCTCGTTAACGCTGTCCTGTTGTGGCTGGGAAAGTTATTTAGTGTCCGTCAAAGCACATTTTTTGTTCTGGGTTGAAGTACAATTCCCAATTTAGCAATTTCATAATTTAGTGGTTTCTGCTATATCAGAGCTATTTGAAATCTATCCCTAAAAGGGTATATAATATTCAAGGTGCACATTGGGTCATTCAGAATAACTTCACACACACCCGCTACTGTGTATTTCTAAGTCTAATTCTGTCACTAAACCCATACCTGTCACCCAGCGCCTAAATACTAGGCCTCAAATTTATATCCTGCTAAATCTCTCGTTAACGCTGTCCTGTTGTGGCTGGGAAAGTTATTTAGTGTCCGTCAAAGCACATTTTTTGTTCTGGGTTTAAATACAATTCCCAATTTAACAATTTCATAATTTAGTGGTTTCTGCTATATCAGAGCTATTTGAAATCTATCCCTAAAAGGGTATATAATATTCAAGGTGCACATTGGGTCATTCAGAATAACTTCACACACACCCGCTACTGTGTATTTCCAAGTCTAATTCTGTCACTAAACCCATACCTGTCACCCAGCGCCTAAATACTAGGCCTCAAATTTATATCCTGCTAAATCTCTCGTTAACGCTGTCCTGTTGTGGCTGGGAAAGTTATTTAGTGTCCGTCAAAGCACATTTTTTGTTCTGGGTTGAAATACAATTCCCAATTTAGCAATTTCATAATTTAGTGGTTTCTGCTATATCAGAGCTATTTGAAATCTATCCCTAAAAGGGTATATAATATTCAAGGTGCACATTGGGTTATTCAGAATAACTTCACACACACACGCTTCTGTGCTTTCCAAGTCTAATTCTGTCACTAAATCCATACCGGTCACCCAGCGCCTAAATACTAGGCCTCAAATTTATATCCCGCTGAATTTGAATACAATACATTGGGCCAAATAATATATTTGTTGTTGTGGTGAACCTTAACAATGAGAAAAACATCTAGTAAGGGACGTGGACGTGGACATGGTCGTGGTGGTGTTAGTGGACCCTCTGGTGCTGGGAGAGGACGTGGCCGTTCTGCCACATCCACACGTCCTAGTGTACCAACTACCTCAGGTCCCAGTAGCCGCCAGAATTTACAGCGATATATGGTGGGGCCCAATGCCGTTCTAAGGATGGTAAGGCCTGAGCAGGTACAGGCATTAGTCAATTGGGTGGCCGACAGTGGATCCAGCACGTTCACATTATCTCCCACCCAGTCTTCTGCAGAAAGCGCACAGATGGCGCCTGAAAACCAACCCCATCAGTCTGTCACATCACCCCCATGCATACCAGGGAAACTGTCTCAGCCTCAAGTTATGCAGCAGTCTCTTATGCTGTTTGAAGACTCCGCTGGCAGGGTTTCCCAAGGGCATCCACCTAGCCCTTCCCCAGCGGTGAAAGACATAGAATGCACTGACGCACAACCACTTATGTTTCCTGATGATGAGGACATGGGAATACCACCTCAGCATGTCTCTGATGATGACGAAACACAGGTGCCAACTGCTGCGTCTTTCTGCAGTGTGCAGACTGAACAGGAGGTCAGGGATCAAGACTGGGTGGAAGACGATGCAGGGGACGATGAGGTCCTAGACCCCACATGGAATGAAGGTCGTGCCACTGACTTTCACAGTTCGGAGGAAGAGGCAGTGGTGAGACCGAGCCAACAGCGTAGCAAAAGAGGGAGCAGTGGGCAAAAGCAGAACACCCGCCGCCAAGAGACTCCGCCTGCTACTGACCGCCGCCATCTGGGACCGAGCACCCCAAAGGCAGCTTCAAGGAGTTCCCTGGCATGGCACTTCTTCAAACAATGTGCTGACGACAAGACCCGAGTGGTTTGCACGCTGTGCCATCAGAGCCTGAAGCGAGGCATTAACGTTCTGAACCTGAGCACAACCTGCATGACCAGGCACCTGCATGCAAAGCATGAACTGCAGTGGAGTAAACACCTTAAAACCAAGGAAGTCACTCAGGCTCCCCCTGCTACCTCTTCTGCTGCTGCCGCCTCGGCCTATTCTGCTGCTGCCGCCTCGGCCTCTTCCTCCGCCTCTGGAGGAACGTTGGCACCTGCCGCCCAGCAAACAGGGGATGTACCACCAACACCACCACCACCACCTCCGTCACCAAGCGTCACAACCATGTCACACGCCAGCGTTCAGCTCTCCATCTCACAAACATTTGATAGAAAGCGTAAATTCCCACCTAGCCACCCTCGATCCCTGGCCCTGAATGCCAGCATTTCTAAACTACTGGCCTATGAAATGCTGTCATTTAGGCTGGTGGACACAGACAGCTTCAAACAGCTCATGTCGCTTGCTGTCCCACAGTATGTTGTTCCCAGCCGGCACTACTTCTCCAAGAGAGCCGTGCCTTCCCTGCACAACCAAGTATCCGATAAAATCAAGTGTGCACTGCGCAACGCCATCTGTAGCAAGGTCCACCTAACCACAGATACGTGGACCAGTAAGCACGGCCAGGGACGCTATATCTCCCTAACTGCACACTGGGTAAATGTAGTGGCAGCTGGGCCCCAGGCGGAGAGCTGTTTGGCGCACGTCCTTCCGCCGCCAAGGATCGCAGGGCAACATTCTTTGCCTCCTGTTGCCACCTCCTCCTTCTCGGCTTCCTCCTCCTCTTCTTCCACCTGCTCATCCAGTCAGCCACACACCTTCACCACCAACTTCAGCACAGCCCGGGGTAAACGTCAGCAGGCCATTCTGAAACTCATATGTTTGGGGGACAGGCCCCACACCGCACAGGAGTTGTGGCTGGGTATTGAACAACAGACCGACGAGTGGTTGCTGCCGGTGAGCCTCAAGCCCGGCCTGGTGGTGTGTGATAATGGGCGAAATCTCGTTGCAGCTCTGGGACTAGCCAATTTGACGCACATCCCTTGCTTGGCGCATGTGCTGAATTTGGTGGTGCAGAAGTTCATTCACAACTACCCCGACATGTCAGAGCTGCTGCATAAAGTGCGGGCCGTCTGTTCGCGCTTCCGGCGTTCACATCCTGCTGCTGCTCGCCTGTCTGCGCTACAGCGTAACTTCGGCCTTCCCGCTCACCGCCTCATATGCGACGTGCCCACCAGGTGGAACTCCACCTTGCACATGCTGGACAGACTGTGCGAGCAGCAGCAGGCCATAGTGGAGTTTCAGCTGCAGCACGCACGGGTCAGTCGCACTACAGAACAGCACCACTTCACCACCAATGACTGGGCCTCCATGCGAGACCTGTGTGCCCTGTTGCGCTGTTTCGAGTACTCCACCAACATGGCCAGTGGCGATGACACCGTTATCAGCGTTACAATACCACTTCTATGTCTCCTTGAGAAAACACTTAGGGCGATGATGGAAGAGGAGGTGGCCCAGGAGGAGGAGGAGGAGGAGGAAGAGGGGTCATTTTTAGCACTTTCAGGCCAGTCTCTTCGAAGTGACTCAGAGGGAGGTTTTTGGCAACAGCAGAGGCCAGGTACAAATGTGGCCAGCCAGGGCCCACTACTGGAGGACGAGGAGGACGAGGATGAGGAGGAGGTGGAGGAGGATGAGGATGAAGCATGGTCACAGCGGGGTGGCACCCAACGCAGCTCGGGTCCATCACTGGTGCGTGGCTGGGGGGAAAGGCAGGACGATGACGATACGCCTCCCACAGAGGACAGCTTGTCCTTACCCCTGGGCAGCCTGGCACACATGAGCGACTACATGCTGCAGTGCCTGCGCAACGACAGCAGAGTTGCCCACATTTTAACCTGTGCGGACTACTGGGTTGCCACCCTGCTGGATCCACGCTACAAAGACAATGTGCCCATCTTACTTCCTGCACTGGAGCGTGATAGGAAGATGCGCGAGTACAAGCGCACGTTGGTAGACGCGCTACTGAGAGCATTCCCAAATGTCACAGGGGAACAAGTGGAAGCCCAAGGCCAAGGCAGAGGAGGAGCAAGAGGTCGCCAAGGCAGCTGTGTCACGGCCAGCTCCTCTGAGGGCAGGGTTAGCATGGCAGAGATGTGGAAAACTTTTGTCAACACGCCACAGCTAACTGCACCACCACCTGATACGCAACGTGTTAGCAGGAGGCAACATTTCACTAACATGGTGGAACAGTACGTGTGCACACCCCTCCACGTACTGACTGATGGTTCGGCCCCATTCAACTTCTGGGTCTCTAAATTGTCCACGTGGCCAGAGCTAGCCTTTTATGCCTTGGAGGTGCTGGCCTGCCCGGCAGCCAGCGTTTTGTCTGAACGTGTATTCAGCACGGCAGGGGGCGTCATTACAGACAAACGCAGCCGCCTGTCTACAGCCAATGTGGACAAGCTGACGTTCATAAAAATGAACCAGGCATGGATCCCACAGGACCTGTCCGTCCCTTGTCCAGATTAGACATTAACTACCTCCCCATAACCATATATTATTGGACTCCAGGGCACTTCCTCATTCAATCCTATTTTTATTTTCATTTTACCATTATATTGCGAGGCTACCCAAAGTTGAATGAACCTCTCCTCTGCCTGTGTGCTAGGCCTAAATATATGCCAATGGACTGTTGCAGTGGTGGCTGACATGAAGCCTGATTCTCTGCTATGACATGCAGACTAATTCTCTGCTGACATGAAGCCAGATTGTCTGTTACGGGACCTCTCTCCTCTGCCTGGGTGCTGGGCCTAAATTTATGACAATGGACTGTTGCAGTGGTGGCTGACGTGAAGCCTGATTCTCTGCTATGACATGCAGACTGATTCTCTGCTGACATGAAGCCAGATTGTCTGTTACGGGACCTCTCTGCTCTGCCTGTGTGCTAGGCCTAAATATATGCCAATGGACTGTTGCAGTGGTGGGTGACGTGAAGCCTCATTCTCTGCTATGACATGCAGACTGATTCTCTGCTGACATGAAGCCAGATCGTCTGTTACGGGACCTCTCTGCTCTGCCTGTGTGCTAGGCCTAAATATATGCCAATGGACTGTTGCAGTGGTGGGTGACGTGAAGCCTCATTCTCTGCTATGACATGCAGACTGATTCTCTGCTGACATGAAGCCAGATTGTCTGTTACGGGACCTCTCTGCTCTGCCTGTGTGCTAGGCCTAAATATATGCCAATGGACTGTTGCAGTGGTGGGTGACGTGAAGCCTCATTCTCTGCTATGACATGCAGACTGATTCTCTGCTGTCATGAAGCCAGATTGTCTGTTACGGGACCTCTCTGCTCTGCCTGTGTGCTAGGCCTAAATATATGCCAATGGACTGTTGCAGTGGTGGGTGACGTGAAGCCTCATTCTCTGCTATGACATGCAGACTGATTCTCTGCTGACATGAAGCCAGATTGTCTGTTACGGGACCTCTCTCCTCTGCCTGTGTGCTAGGCCTAAATATATGCCAATGGACTGTTGCAGTGGTGGCTGACGTGAAGCCTCATTCTCTGCTATGACATGCAGACTAATTCTCTGCTGACATGAAGCCAGATTGTCTGTTACGGGACCTCTCTCCTCTGCCTGGGTGCTGGGCCTAAATTTATGACAATGGACTGTTGCAGTGGTGGCTGACGTGAAGCCTGATTCTCTGCTATGACATGCAGACTGATTCTCTGCTGACATGAAGCCAGATCCTCTGTTACGGGACCTCTCTCCTCTGCCTGGGTGCTGGGCCTAAATTTATGACAATGGACTGTTGCAGTGGTGGGTGACGTGAAGCCTGATTCTCTGCTATGACATGCAGACTGATTCTCTGCTGACATGAAGCCAGATCCTCTGTTACGGGACCTCTCTCCTCTGCCTGGGTGCTGGGCCTAAATTTATGAAAATGGACTCTTACAGTGGTGGGTGACGTGAAGCCTGATTCTCTGCTATGACATGAAGACTGATTCTCTGCTGACATGAAGCCAGATTGTCTGTTACGGGACCTCTCTCCTCTGCCTGGGTGCCGGGGCCTAAATATCTGAGAATGGACTGTTCCAGTGGTGGGTGACGGGAAGCCAGATTCTCTGCTATGGAACCTCTCTCCAATTGATTTTGGTTAATTTTTATTTATTTAATTTTTATTTTAATTAATTTCCCTATCCACATTTGTTTGCAGGGGATTTACCTACATGTTGCTGCCTTTTGCAGCCCTCTAGCCCTTTCCTGGGCTGTTTTACAGCCGTTTTAGTGCCGAAAAGTTCGGGTCCCCATTGACTTCAATGGGGTTCGGGTTCGGGACGAAGTTCGGATCGGGTTCGGATCCCGAACCCGAACATTTCCGGGATGTTCGGCCGAACTTCTCGAACCCGAACATCCAGGTGTTCGCTCAACTCTAATCCTGAGGATAGGTCATCAATATAAAAAAAGCAGACAAACCCTTTAATTTTTGGCAAAGAGGTTAAGATGATCCCTAAGTAGGCAAAGACATGCAAAATAACTGTGGAGCTCCAGTTATGACAACCCATGTGAGCGTCATGTTGGTTGCCACCCAACCGAGTTACGGATGATCAAGACATTTTCTTTTTAGTTGCAAATTATATTACAGTATTATCTCAGCTGACCAAGGCTTTCCATCCTTTCCAATGACAACATGTTTAATTACCTGTCGTACTCATCAAGATAACCCATCCTACTCAGACATTTCCTTTGTTCCTTCAAATTACAATCAAGGTAGCTTTTTATCTTGACTGTCAGTCTGATCCCTCAAATTCCCTTCTTCAATAAGTTTCTTAAAAGGATTATTTCCCAATGTGTTCTTGTTACTCGGTCTCAATAACCTCCCAGGTCCTCTTCAATCAGTTTTTTTTTTTACAGCTCATTGAGCTGGATATTTCTCCTACTAAGGAAAATAATGACATTTCACATTGCTAAGTCCCATGACCTCTACTCTGTTCTCATCATCCTTGACCTTTTAGAGATTTTTGACTCATGAGTCTCCTCATTTTCTTCAGAAGGTTTGTGCAATTGACATTAGTGAACTTATACAACTCAGTGTTGAGTTTCTGACTTGCCTCGGTCTTCCATCCAAAACCTGTCATTATTAAAGTGGTTAAGTTCTTAGTCTGCAGAAACCAAGAGCAAGTTGAGGGTTTTCATCGGCTTGCACAGATTTTCTGAGAGGATTTCCTAATGTGGAACCATATTTTCAACATAGACGATATTGATGACTAACCTATAAGACCACAGGTACGCTTACATGGTCCTAAATGGGGGAAATACATTTGACATCAGTTTTTCACTCATTTCTAGTAGTCATAGCATGGACAATTTTACATTATGGAAGCCCAAGCACAAGCTCCAATGAGGTTCTATCACTATCATATGTGTAAAGCGAGAGGGGTCCTGAGCAAAAAATCATGATAGTAGTCCATGCCATGACACGCACCCTTGTCCCATATCCTACACTTAGGAGTCCCGTCTCTATTCCTTGTAGGAGGCTGATGCCTTCTTGCTTGCTAACAATGAAGTGTCTTTGGAGAAGGAAACACATCAAAGTTGAAGTGCACACCAGAGAGTGGACGGTGAACCTAAAGGAGACCATCTTCCCCATCGAAATCTCTGGTTCCCCATCTCTAGTAGTCAATTACTTTTTTATTACAAGGTCTCCAAAGGTGCCAAGATCCTCACAGCCTCATAAATACTAATAAACATATTATATTTAATAGTTCTCCTTTGCCAACAACCAGGTTTACCAGGCTCACCTAACCAGACTCCACCATCTCACCAGCCCTATTTTCTTCTCATATATGGAACGGGGTAATAGTAGTAGTAATAGTAGTGGTAGCAAGATTTTTTTGTGGCATGCCATTATTTTTGGCACAAAATATTGGTGTAAAGTAAGAAAGCCAAGATGCAAAAGGAAAAAAATAACTGTGTCTAATATGTATACCAAAATGTGCTAAATGTATCACCCTGAGATGTGCAGGTTTCTCTATTTTAGGAGAGCATTAAAATCTGTCCCATTGTGTATGTCTAAGGCTACTTTCACACTAGCGTTGTTTTAATCCGGCGTTCAATTCCGACACCGGAACTGCCCGCCGGATCCGGAAAAACGTGTGAAAACGGATTACATTTGAATCCTGATCAGGCTTTCAATCACAATGGAAAAATGCATTGGAAAAAACGGATCCGCCATTTATGGACTTTAACTTTTTTTTCACATTTTTCGGGTTTAACATGCAAAAGCCGGATCCGTTTTGACTGAACACACTGGGCCGGATCCGGCGTTAATGCAAGTCAATGGGAAAAAAGCCTGATCAGGCGTTCAGTCAAAGTGTTCAGGCTTTTTGGCCGGAGGTAAAAATACTGCATGCTACGTTTTTCTGAAAAGCCTGATCAGTCAAAAAGACTGAACAGAAGACATCCTGATGCATCCTGAAGGACTGACTCTCCATTCAGAATGCATTAGGATAAAACTGATCAGTTCTTTTCCGGATTTGAGCCTCTAGGACGGAACTCAGCGCCGGAAAAGAAAAACGCTAGTGTGAAAGTACCCTAAGGCAGAGCTTTAGAGGTTGCAGGAGGCCTCTCCTACTCTAGGAATGAAACAATGTATCAGTTTTTCTGGTGTGTTTCTATTACAGGCAGCACGGTGGCTTAGTAGTTGGCACTGGTGCCTTGCAGCGCTGGGTCCTGTGTTCGAACCTGACCAAAGACAACATCTGCATGGAGTTTGTAAGTTCTCCCCGTGTTTGAGTGGGCTTCCACCGGTTTTCCTCCCACACTCCAAAGACAGACTGATAGGGAACTTAGATTGTGAGCCCCATTGGGGACAGGGCGATGCTAATGTCTGTAAAGCGCTGCAGATAGTAATGCTGTATGAGTGCATAAAATAAAGAAATAAATCTCAGACACTGAAGGCACCATTGAGTGAAGGAGAGCATGCCGCACAAGTGCCATAATCTTTCCATTCACCGTGTGTGTTCTGAAAACAGCTGAGCAAACTCAGTGAATGGAGAACACATTGTGGAAGCTTGGTCACTGCTCCCTTCACTGACATGGGATTGCCGAATCGGCGCTAAGCTGTTTTTGGAACTCCCATAGTAGAGAACGGAGGGTGGCACTGTGCTCTCCGTTCACTTCGAGGGCCCAGAGGTCGGACCTGCACCCAAATGAAATTTATGTTGGAGAGAGGGGAATATCCCTTCAAGAGCAACAAAAGATTAAAATCAATAATAATAGTTCAGTAAAGAAGTATTTCGCTCTGATCTATGATACAGGAGTTGTATCTGTAAGCAGCTTTATGCAGAGCCTGACAAAACCCCTACTTCAGAGGCCCCTTAACCAGGCTCAGAAACACAAACCAACCTTCCCTGACGGAAGATGAGCTTTTATTGCACACGTAGCATTAGAGGCTTATTTAAAAAAGAAACCTCTCTCAAGTTTTGCATTTCTTACTCAGGGGGAATAGAAATAACTCTCAATGTCATTTTAAAAGTATAGCGGCTGTCACAGTCTTCTTTTTCTCTTCCAGCGAGCTCTCGGGAGAGGAGCTTAGAAATTTTACTTATTGTTTTTTGTGTTTTTTTTTTATATTATTTCCTTTCAAAAGAATGCTGTAATGTAAGAAGAGAGAATTGCCCTGTATCAGTTAAACTTCTTAGTCAAGATTTACAGGGTCATTCACCGACCATAAAACACCAACGTATGTTCTGCACTTTTCATACATTACTTTGATAAATATGAAATAACTCACAGAATTTCTGGAGGAGCAAGCGGGCAGCAACGCCAGAGCCAGCGCATTTAGGTATCAAAGGATAACTCTGCAATAAACTGGCAGCTTCCAGGCAAATTCCTGCTGAAATCAAATTTTAAATTGCCAAGTAAGATCATTGGCCTTATCACTGGTCAGAAAATCCAATATAGTGGTTACAGGAGAGCAATATGGCTAGTTTTCTAGATGAACTCCAACCAGTCCCTGAATTCCCTCTCGGTAGTGCATATATTGGTCAATCTTTCAATTCACTTCTAAAGGACTGATGTAGACAGTAGTTCATCAGTTCTACAGAAGTGAATAGAGTGGTGCGCTACCTCTCCATTCAGAGAGGACATTCAGGCTTCCCCCGTTCTCAGTATCGTAGGGAGTGCCAGTGGTTGGACCCCCCCAGCATTCCAATATTTCTTACCTATCGTGTAAATAGGTGAAAAATACTTTTCATGGGAAGAACCCTTTGAGTTAAAGGGGTAAGCCCATCTCAAATATTCCGAATACACTGCCCTTTTTAAAAATAAAATCGCCACGAAAAATATTTGTTGGACCGCCTTTTGCTTTGATTATGGCATGCATTCACTGTGGCATTGTTTTGATAAGCTTCTGCAATGTCACAAGATTTATTTCCATCCAGTGTTGCATTAATTTTTCACAAAGATCTCGCATTGCTGATGGTAGATTCTGACCGCTGCGCAAAGCCTTCTCCAGAACATCCCAAAGCTTCTCAATGGGGTTAAGGTCTGGACTCTGTGGTGGCAAATCCATGTGTGAAAATGATGTCTCATGCTCCCTGAACCACTCTTTCACAATTTGAGCCAGATGAATCCTGGCATTGTCCTCTTGGAATATGCCCGTGCCATCAGGGAAGAACAAATCCATGTCATTCAGTATGTTCAGATAGTCGTTGATCTCATTCTTGGAGCACATACTGTTGCTGACCTAGACCTGACCAACTGACCAACTGTTGCTAACCTAGACCTGACCTAGACCTGACCAACTGCAGCAACCCCAGATCATAGCACTGCCCCCACAGGCTGGTACAGTAGGCACTAGGCATGATGGGGGCATCACTTCATCTGCCTCTCTTCTTACCCTGATGCGCCCAACCCTCTGGAACAGGGTAAATCTGGACTCATCAGACCACATCACCTTCTTCCATTACTCCAGAGTCCGATCTTTATGCTCCCGAGCAAATTGAAACCTTTTTTTCTGGTTTGCCTCACTGATTAGTGGTTTTCTTACGGCTACACAGCTGTTCAGTCCCAATCCCTTGAGTTCTCTTCGCATTGTGCGTGTGGAAATGCTCTTACTTTCACTATTACACATAGCCCTGAGTTCTACTGTTGTTTTTCTTCGATTTGATTTCACCAAACGCTTAAGTGATTGCCGATCACGATTATTCAGGATTTGTTTCCCGCCACATTTCTTCCTTGAATACGATGGGTCCCCACTATCCTTCCAGTTTTTAATAACGCGTTGGACAGTTCTTAACCCAATCTCCTTGTTTTCTCTGCTTGATGCATGCCAATGATTTGACCCTTCTCAAACAGACTAACATCTTTTCCACGACCACGAGATGTGTCTTTCGACATGGTTGTTTAAGAACTGAGAAGCAACTCATTGCACCAGTTGGGGTAAAATAACTTATTGCCAGCTGAAAGATAATCGCCCATGCAGTAATTATCAAATAGGAGGCTCATAACTATTTGCTTACTTAAATCCAGTTGGCGGCTTTTTTTTTTTTGGACAGGCAGTGTATCATATCCATGTCAGAAAAGTGCAGGTCCACATCTAAGAACCACAACGGTGAGTGAGCATGCTCAGCTATTTTTGAAAGTGGCATATAAGTGAATGGAGAGGGCACCACCCATGGACAGCTAACTCTCTGTTCACCACTATGGGATTACTGGAAAGAGCCAAGCCAGCACTCTGATATTTTGGAACTCCCATAGCATTCAATGAAAGGTGGCTTTGTTTGCGAAGTGCACTCTCTTTCACTTTGGAGCGTGCGTTGAGGAGATAGGAACAGGTCCCAGAGGTGAGATCCCAAGCGATATGTCACCGGTGTCTGAGATAGGAATACCCCTTTAACAACATGCACCTTTATCCTAGTGAAACAGTGTAGCTATCAGTACACTGAAAAAGTAAAACAATGTAGCAATAGGAATGATTCAAAATTGCACCACCACCAGTCGACATATAATGTGATGTTACCTACTCAGTATACAGAGAGCAACATATAATGTAGTGCAGTACTGCATCTGAAAGACCTAAATAATCTTTTATTCAAAGAAAACTTCTGAGTATTGAAAGTATTTAGGAGGTAATAGAATGGTATAGATTGAGTGCAGACTGCACTATGAGGAACAATGTATAAAAGTCAGACTGCACCATGGTAAACAATGTACAAGTTATTATGAATGAATTGCTAGCAGTTTTAAATGAAGGTCCAGCTGGGTGGTACCAGTTGGGGCTGTGTGTCTGCATAGTCTGCCACTGACGGCACTGATTGGATAGTGTCAAACTGTGCAGGGACACACACCCAAGTAAAACAAGTACCTAGTAAAACAATGTAACAAGAGCTGAAGTGACCTTGGTTGCAACAGTCACATTGAACCCGATGGACAATATTATAATAGCTGCTCGAAAGGTGAATAATGTAACAATATGTGTATGTAACCAAGGTGAACAATGTAATATGTACAATATAGAAACATAGAAACATAGAATGTGTCGGCAGATAAGAACCATTTGGCCCATCTAGTCTGCCCAATATACTGAATACTATGGACCCTGGCCCTATCTTATATGAAGGATGGCCTTATGCCTATCCCATGCATGCTTAAACTCCTCCACTGTATTTGCAGCTACCACTTCTGCAGGAAGGCTATTCCATGCATCCACTACTCTCTCAGTAAAGTAATACTGTACGAAATCATAAAGTCTAGGTACAAGCTAAAACTCCAATGACTTATACTGTTCTTCTAATTAGTAAGAAGTGAGACATTCTCCATGGCAGATTGACGTTTCCTGACTCTCATTAATACATCCCGACTTTTACTTAGATGATTATCATTATATGAAATAAATGGAATTAGAGCCAGACTTCAAACAGCAAATGTAATGTTCACATTAAAATCTTAGCTCTGTATTGAAAATCATTTAAGGGATACATAGTCCGTGCCTACTGCAAGATGAATCATGTAATTTGGTAAATTAAAACGCCTGCTACCAATTTGCTTAGTGAACATCAGATGCCGGAATATTACTTTATCAATAAAGGCAATCAGCATCAAGTGCGGGAATCTCACACTTCGCGACCCTTCTTCTGCTGCAGCCATGAGACCTACAATCTACAGAAGTAGTTGCCTGATAGGAGTCATGTGCTACTGTTTGCTATACTTGATATTATATAACATTGTCCTCTTATTGATTTTTAAAGGGGTTGGCAACCTTTTGGGGGTGTTGGTAAACCCCCCTCCTGGCCAGACCTACAAAAGAAAAGAATACTTACCTGCTTCGCACTGCTGGGTCCCACACTGTTATCCTCCACCTTGACACCACTGCAGCCAATCACTGGCCAATCATGTGACCAATTTACATGACATAAGGGGAGCAGGTCACCGCTGCGGCTATATGAACCTTCAGCTATCTTGCTCGGACTTGCTTTTTTCTATGGCTGAGAGGACTATGGGCTCCCAAAGTACCCATTGCTGGGCACTAAAGAGAACCAGTCACCATGAAAATGCAGCTATGCCAACTAACCAGTTTGACATTGGGCTAAGCTTGTGTCTTAGCGGTTCCCTGTTATTCACCCTTTTAACCCTGTACAAGGATGTAGACTTTGCTTTACAGGTTGCTACCTCCTGGAGTAGTCCTAGTGTGGTTGACAGCTGAGCCACGAGGGTCAGAGACACTGGTGTAAAGCTCCAAGGAATCAGGCAAAATGAGTAGTCTGAACACAGTCCAAGGTCAGGACAGGCTGAGTATGTACTGTATGCATTCCAGATAGAAATTCAAAGGTCAGGGCAGGTTGGGTATGTATGTAGTTCAGGTAGCAGTTCCAAGGTCGGGCACGAGGAAAGGATTAACTCTCACAGTGCTGAAAGGAAGTTCACTTAGAACTAGTCCCAATAGACACAGGGAGAGAAGAGTGATGCACACCAGGACAGTGTTGGGCATGGACCTCTGGCTTGACACAGTGATTGACAGCTATCTCTGTATGCACAATCACTGAAAGACCACCTCCTTGACTTCAAAGCCCTGATACATGCTCTGTGCCACCTTAAAGACTGATAAATGCTATGTGCCCCTATGTTCTATGTCCCTATGCCATGTGCCTCCATGCTGTGTCCCCTTATATGGTGATACATGGTCCTTTGTACAGTGACAGATGCTGTGTGCCCCCATGTTCTGTGCTCCCATGTACTGTGCCCAATGCACTGTGCCCCCTTGTTCTGTGCTCCCATGTACTATGCCCAATGCACTGTGCCCCCTTGTTCTGTGCTCCCATGTACTGTGCCCAGAAGTACTGTGCCCAATGCACTGTGCCCCCATGTTCTGGGCTCCCATGTACTATGCCCAATGCACTGTGCCCCCTTGTTCTGTGCCTCTATGTACTGTGCAACAAATAACTGTGCCCCTCTGCACTGTGCCCCCGTGCTTTGTGCCACCCTATACTGACCTTTCCCAATACCAACAAGGTTATCAGCGATGCACTCTTTATACCAGGCCAGCATCAGTGGAACAATGCGCGCAGTGTGATGACATCATTTTGCCACCCACGACAAAACAGAGCCAATGATTCGCTTATCCTGCCAGCATTGAAGTCAATGCTTAATCGTTTCTGCGTCCTGTGGTACCTAATAAAAGAATCCCATTCCCCTAATCCTCAGTGACCCACCAGCTTGATTACTTCCGGATGGGGTATGGACAGGGTCATGTGTGCAGCAGCAGCCAATCACTGGTCTTAAGTAACATCACCCAGCCTTGATGTGCCACTTAGGGACATGTCACCGCTAAAGCCAGTTATTGACCCTGTCCGCACCTTGGCTGGAAGCAAACAAGTTGAATAAAGCCAGGGTGCAACACCGGAGCGGGGACCAGGTGACTGATTCTTTCATTAGGTACCACACACTATGGGGGCGAAAAAGGATAAAATCCTAAAATTTAAAAACTAACCTAAACCAGTACATGATGGAGCCTTATTTAGCTTTTGGCTATGGTGTCCCCTCTTATTTATGTCCATCCGGAGCTTTCAATATTGTAAATGTTGCATTTGTAACATTTGCCCCTTTAAACCCAAGAGGTCATTACAATGTTACAAAGAAAACGCTCAGTAATAATTCAGTGAACTTTTCCAGAATAATGCATGATGCATGAAAAGAATTTAGCATTAATGTTGCCCGTTTTATACATAGAACCTATTAAAGGGAAAATAAATGGTGTATGTGCCATATTAAGAGGCAGAATTAATTACAAAGATGCTTCAGAGTAAACAGCTTCAGCCTGGAATCCTCATATGTAACAGAGGAATGCATTTTAATAAGCTGCACATTATCTTTGCAAATAGAAAACAATGTTAATTCATTCATGCCTCATCAGCATGCACTTCATTAATGCTCATTTAATAGCCGGCCAACCCCACCGCAATCAGAGACTCCAGGAAACCGCAGGATGAAATTTCATGCTCGTCCTAATGGGAAGAAAATGAATTTGTTTTCAGAGGGCTCTTTCCTTAATATGAAACATGTGATATCAACACAAGATAACATTCTGTAACATAACTTGGAGACATCAAGCCACCAGGTAAATATGTGCCCCCCCCCCCCCCCACAATTTTTTTTTTTTAAAACAAAATTCGTATAATCTACAATGTATCGAAAGAATTTTAAATATACAGCAAATTTAAAAACGAATAGGTGTCAATATTGTTAAAATGTAATTATAAAAATAATACAAAATTAACTATATCTGTAGAGTAATGTCAGTGACTCTAATGGTCAGAGTGATAGATTATTGTACATAAGAGTAGTATTATAGTAGTTACATTCTTGTATATAGGAGGTAGTATTATAGTAGTTATATTCTTGTACATTTGAGCAGTATTATAGCAGTTATATTCTTGTACATAGGAGGCAGTATTATAGTAGTTATATTCTTGTACATAGGAGGCAGTATTATAGTAGTTATATTCTTGTACATAGGAGCAGTATTATAGTAGTTATATTCTTGTACATAGGAGCAGTATTATAGTAGTTATATTCTTGTACATAGGAGCAGTATTATAGTAGTTATATTCTTGTACATAGGAGCAGTATTATAGTTGGTATATTCTTGTACATAGGAGGCAGTATTATAGTCGTTATATTCTTGTACATAGGAGGCAGTATTATAATAGTTATATTCTTGTACATAGGAGGCAGTATTATAGTAGTTATATTCTTGTACATAGGAGCAGTATTATAGTAGTTATATTCTTGTACATAGGAGGCAGGATTATAGTAGTTATATTCTTGTAAATAGGAGGCAGTATTATAGTAGGTATATTCTTGTACATAGGAGGCAGTATTATAGTAGTTATATTCTTGTACATAGGAGCAGTATTATAGTATTTATATTCTTGCACATAGGAGACAGTATTATAGTATTTATATTCTTGTACATAGGAGCAGTATTATAGTAGTTATATTCTTGTACATATGAGTAGTATTATTGTAGTTGTATTCTTGTACATTGGAGACAGTATTATAGTAGTTGTATTCTTGTACATAGGAGCAGTATTATAGTAGTTATATTCTTGTACATAGGAGCAGTATTATAGTAGTTATATTCTTGTACATAGGAGCAGTATTATAGTATTTATATTCTTGCACATAGGAGCAGTATTATAGTAGTTGTATTCTTGTACATTGGAAACAGTATTATAGTAGTTGTATTCTTGTACATAGGAGCAGTATAATAGTAGTTATATTCTTGCAGAGGAGCAGTATTATAATAGTTTTAACCTTGCGCCCTGTGCCTGTGATTCTGTCCCCACATGCAGGCACGGGCTCCGGGCTTCCTCACACCTCTCCACTGCTGCGCGTTGTGCTGACAGGCACGGGCAACAGTGTCCTCACCTTGGCTGGAGGCAAACAAGCTGAATGGAGCTAGGGTGCAACACCGGTTCACCGTGGACCAGGTGCTTATGATTCTTTCATTAGGTACCACATACTACAGGGGCTAATAAGAATAAAGTCCTGGAAAATAAGCCTCTGGCCTCCCAGCACCCTCCGGGTGTACCCTACCGCCTGGAGGTCAGTCCAGTGGGTCCACACCCAGTTTCCGGTTTCCTCGTCCCAACCCCTCTTAGAGGTTTGACAATTTTGGAAGAGTTTGTGGTCATGTATAAACAAGATCTTACAAGTAGAGCCATACCAGCAAGCAACATAACAGAAAACAATACTAGTAGAGCCAAACAACCATTTTGGCAATCAACAGCAAGCATAAAAGACATGCTAATGTGTATTGTTCCCACGTCTCACATTTTAGTTCACGTAATGTATTCCTTTTCTTCCAATGACTTTCCACCCTCACAGAGTTACTTAGTTAGCAGTAAGTATATCACAAGCTCAGAAAGAACTTTGGAATCCGCTCCCAGCGTAAATCATTAAATAATCCATTAAGTCTTCAGATAAAAACAGAAGACATTGGTAGCAACTCAAGGGCTTAATTGGTTAATCACCAGTAGGACAAACATATGTTCCCTTTAGAGGAGACACAACATACTGTGAAACTCATTTTTGGACTAGACAGAGCTGTGAGGTCACTTTGAACACAAGCTGTTAGTCTCTGCAAATACTCATGTAAATATCGATATTTTCTAAGGAGCGACACACATCTGTTTTGGAGAGAAAAATAAGAATTAGTAAGGATATTTAAAGGAGGTAAACCTTGGTCTATAGAGCGTCCAAAGTCTTATTTCTTTCCTTTTGATAGTCTCTATCCAATACTTGACAGTTAATGAGTAGTAATGATCAAGCATGCTCGGCCGAACACCTGTTCAGCTCGAGCATCTCGATCCTCGGCACATGGCGGTACTCGGTCGAGCATGTGCTCGAGCGCAATACTCAAGTCTCCTCCTCTCAAGTTTCTTGTCTGCTACATAGCCAATAAATGTGCAGGGAGGTACTGGCATGCACTGTAATGCCGTAGCCATGTTGGCTACTGGCATTACAGTCAATGGCTGGCCGGAACGCGTCATCGGGTGCTATAAAGCACCCGATGACATGTGTTCGGCTTAGTCAGGGAGAGCTGAGCATAGGAATGGAAAGACAGTGTAGGGAGTGTTATTAGAAGATTTTTATTACAAAAACTTTTCAGAGACCCAAAAGTCCTTGTAAAGACTATTGTGTATGACAGTAGCAATATATCTTTGTAGCGCAACCTGCACTAAATTGCTCAGTCTTAGGGAGAGCTGTGCATAAGAAGGGACAGACAGTGTAGGGAGAGTAATAGGAAAATTTTTATTAGAAAAACTTTTCAGAGACCCAAAAGACCCAAAAGGCCTATTGTGTGTGACAGCAGCAATATATATTTTTAGCGCATCCTGCACTAAAAAGCGTCTAATAGTCCGCTGCTGACAGTTAAATTATGTTAATTATGTAAATCTGTGCAAAGTGTTCGCATCCAAAAAATATCTGTGACATCCAGTGTATTTTTCCGTAGACGGTGTCTGCTGCGGACAGTTATATTATCCGCGCCACATCTCCTGTGTAAAGTGTGCGCATCCCTAAAATATCAGTGACTTCCAGAGTACTTTTTCCATAGACGGCATCTGCTGCAGACAGTGACATTACCAGGGGCACAACTTCAGCGTAAAGTGTGCGCCTAAATTTTTTATCTGTGACATGCAGTGTACTTTTTACATAGACGCTTTGAACTGTGACATTAATGGTAATATCTCTCCTGTGTGACAGTTCCACATCCCAAATACCTTTTTAAATTTTGCACATACACTTCCAAATCCTACACTACTTTATGTGTGACAGACTTTCAAGCATATATCACATATAAAATTAAGAAAACGAGCAGTAAGGGACAGGGCAGTGGCCGTGATGCTGATGGTGCACGCAGAGGCCGTGGCCCGAGGCGTGTTGAAACTGTGCTTGCTGTCATAGCACAACAAAAACAGTCATCCATGATACCTAGCTTCATGTCCCAGTTTGCAGGGTGGCGCAAGACACCACTGTTGAAGTCAGACCAGTGCGACCAGGTGGTCGGTTGAATTGCAGCAGATAATGCTTCCAGTCAGTTAAGCACCACCCTGTCTTCCACTAAGTCCAGTCTTGATCCTCCTTCCTCCCACCATGAAGAGTCTTGCCAAACAAGTAATCCCACACTTGGATATTCCGAGGAGCTCTTTTCCTTGCCATTCCTTGATTTGGCCTTCTCGACAAGTATGCTTGAAGAGGGACAGATCTTGTACCCTTATTCCCAAACTCTTCAGCATCCACAGTCACAAGAAGATGACGGTGGGGAACGGTAATTACTGTTTAATGAGGTGGATGATGATGAGACACAGTTGCCAATTTCTCAACAGCAATTACTGTGTCAAGAGGTTGAGGAAGACAATGAGACACAGTTGTCAATCACTGAGGTTGCGGTTAGGTCAACAAGTCAGGAGGATGAGCAGAGTGAGGAAGTGGAGGAGGAGGTAGTGGACGATAAAGTCACTGACCCAACCTGGGAAAGTTGGAAAGCCGAGCGAGAACAGCAGTACAGAGAGGGAGAGATCCGCAGAATCGCAACAGCCTGGGAGAGGCAGTGGGGTGTCAAAAGGGAGAAGACGGGCAACTGTTCCATGGAGCACCCACTTGCGGAAATTTCCCTTGCCAAGGGGTAGGTGTTCCGCAGTATGGCGCTTTTTTGAGGAAATTGCAGACGACAAAAGAATTTAAATTTGCAACCTGTGCCATACAAAAATGAGCAGGAGCGTGAACACTAGCAACCTCACCACCACCAGCATGATCCGCCACATGGCATCAAAGCACCATAATAGGTGGGCCGAACACCTGGGTCCACAATCTGTGTCTAAAGGTCACACCACTGCTTCCTCTTCCCCGCTGTTACGTGCTGGCCAATCCCCTGTCCAGGCCCTGCACCTGGACCTTCGTAAGCACCATCAGCGACCACATCCACTTCCATGTCCCAGCACAGCGTCCAAATGTCCTTACCCCAGGCATTTGAACGCAAGCACAAATACCAAGCCACCCACAGGCCATAGCACTAAATGTGCAGCTTTCCAAATTACTGGCCCTGTAAATGTTGCCATTTAGGCTTGTGGACACTGAGGCCTTCTGAAGCTTGATGTCGGCGGCCGTCCCGCGTTACGCAGTCTCCAACCGCCACTATTTTTCAAGGTGTGCCATGCCCGCCTTACACCAACGTGTCCAATAACATAACACGTGCCCTGACCAATGCAGTTACTGAAAGGCCCACTTAACCACGGACAAATGGACAAGTGCTTTTGGCCAGGGACGCTACATTTCCCTGATGGCACACTGAGTGAATGTTGTGGAGGCCAGGAGTGACTCGTACACTGGGATGGCACAGGTGCTACCGACTCCAAGGATTGTGGGCCACGTTGATCAGGGTTTCCGCCAACACCTATGTTAGTGGCTCCAAGCCCCACTTCTCTTCCGCCTCCTCCTCCACTTCCACCTCCGAATTATCTGTAGCACCAGTCAGTCATTTGTCAGTAGCTGGAAGCAGTGTAGCATTGCAGTGGGGAAGCGGCAACAGGCCGTTCTGAAGCTAATATGCTTAGGTGACAAACAGCACACTGCCGCAGAGCTGTGGCACGGGATGAGAGACCAGACTGAGCTGTGGCTCTCGCCACTTAACCTAGAACCAGGCATGGTTGTGTCTGATAATGGCCGTAACTTGGTGGCGGCTTTGGAGCTCGGTAAGCTCACAGACATCCCATGTCTAGCCCACATCTTAAACTTAGTGGTTCAGCGGTTTCTCAAAACCTACCCCAATTTGCCTGAGCTACAGGTGAAGGTGCGCCACGTGTGTGCACATTTCCACAAGTCATCGACAGCTTCAGCCGGTCTGTCAATGCTGAAGCAGCGCTTGAAATTGCCAGCTCACCGGCTGTTGTGCGACGTGAGCACGCGCTGGAACTCGACGTTTCACATGTTGGCCAGGCTTTGTGAGAAGCAGAGGTGAGTAGTGGAATACCAGCTGCAACATGGTCGTCGCCTTTCCAGTCAGCTTCCGCTATTCACAAGCGAGGAGTGGGCATTTGTGAGGTTTTAAGAAACTTTGAGGAATCAACACAGATGGTGGGCGGCATGACCATCCCACTTCTGTGTCTACTCAAACGCTCACTGCTCACAATTAAGGACGATGCTTTTCATGTGGAAGAGGTGTAAATGGGGGAAGACAGACCACCCTCAATTCATCTTCTCAGCGCAAATTAGAGTAGTAGGACGAGGAGCAGGAGACGGTTGCTTCTGCTACAGAGGGTAGTACCCATGGAAGTTTAATTCCATCTGTTCAGCGTGGGTGGGCAGAAGAGGAGGAGGAGGAGAAGATTGAGAGTGATCGTCCTGATGACGACAGCGAAGTCTTGCCTGTTGGTACTCTGGCACACATGGCTGACTTCATGTTAGGCTGCCTTTTCAGCGAGACGCTCGTTATGCGCATTTTAGATAACACGAATTACTGGTTATTCATCCTTCTCGACCCCCGCTACAAAGAGAACTTCTCATCTCTCATTTCTCTGGTGGAGAGGATGAGCAAAAATTTCCATCTGACAACGCTGATGGCAGAGTCCGTAGTTCCTTGGCCAACTGAGGAGGGGAGACAAGGTGAACACATAGCAGTTCCAACAGAGGCAGGGCAACACTCTCCAAAGCCTGGGACAGTTTCATGATACCCTGCCAGCACCCTCACCCTGATGCGCGGCCTACTGTCACAAGGAGGGAAACATTTTGGAAGATGGTGAAGGAGTACATAGCAGACCGTGTCAGCGTGCTCAATGATCCCTCAGTGCCTTACAACTACTGGGTGTCCAAGCTGGACACGTGGCACGAACTTGCGCTCTACACCTTGAAGGTGCTGGCCTGCCCTGCCACCAGCGTTTTGTCTGAGCGGGTATTTAGTGCTGCTGGTGGCATCATAACAGATAAGCGTATCCGCCTGTCAACTGAAAATGCTGACAGGTTGACTCTTATAAAAATGAACAAGGCCTGGATTGACCCTGACTTCTCGACTCCACCAGAGGAAAGTGGCTGAACACAAAGGCACTTTAAATGTGGCTTTTATAGTGTATTGAATACACTGTATTCCTATGCACCCCTTCCACCACAAACAAGGGTATATGGTGGTTGAATCTTCCTTTTCTCATCCTCCTCCTCCCCTTCCATCATATCAACATGCTTATTCGTCGTATATAATGCCCTCGCATATATGCCCTTCGCATATAATGTTTTACAGGGTCAGCTCACCAGCAGGCTCTTGCATCAAATTTTTTAGATGGTCAGCTCACCAGCACGCCCTCCCCTACAATGTTTTACAGGGACAGCTCACCAGCAGGCCCTCTCATATAATTTTTTAGAGGGTCAGCTCACCAGCAGGCCTTCACCTACAGTGTTTTACAGGGTCAGCTCAGCTGTAACCCCTCGCATATAATTTTTTAGAGGGTCAGCTAACCAGAAGGCCCTCACCTACAATGTTTTACAGGGTCAGTTCACCAGCAGGCCCTCGCATATCATTTTTGAGAGGGTCAGCTTACCAGCAGGCCTGCACCTAAAATGTTTTACAGGGTCAGCTCACCAGCAGGCCCTTGCATATAATATTTTACAGGGTCAGCTCACCAGCAGGCCCACACCTAAAATCTTTTACAGGTTTAGCTCACCAGCAGGCCCGCACCTAAAATCTTTTACAGGGTCAGCTCACCAGCAGAAAAAAAAACAAAAATTATTTCCCCAAAAGAGTTATACTGTATATCAAACGACACGTATATCACTCGACTACAGAACCTACAAAAAAATACGAGTCTCCATATAAAGAACTAAATCAACACCATGTTTATATCAAAACATATATTTATTAGTACATAATTTTATATTGTCACTTCACATGATTGACAATTCACAACAATTAAAATATTAAAACCCAAATGACTGATGGTCCATAACTGTAAGCAGAAAAATACATAAAGTGCTAGTGCAGATGTATCATAGTCAGTAAATACACTGCTCAGTGCAAGATATACCTCTAACTTAAAAGGTGCTGTGAGATATGATGACTGCAGCTAGATAGGGTGCCTAATAGATACCCAAGCTCCATACATCCATAGTGAGAAGAATAGAGTAATGAATGTGAATCACACCATTATACAATTAATAAATAACAAGGGTAAATCCCTCAATACCATATAGTAAGATCTCACAACACTAGATGAAAATACTGACCAACATATAATGAGTCATAATCATAGGCATTATACTAACCAAGTAGGAGTATTCCACCACAGACATGGACCACCAGTCCACACCCTGATGAATGTTTTGCTTACTGCTTCCTCACCAGCAGGCCTGCACCTAAAATCTTTTACAGGGTCAGCTCACATGCAGGCCCATGCATATAATTTTTTAGAGGGTCAGCTCACCAGCAGGCCCTCACCTACAATCTTTTACAGGGTCAGCTCACCTGCAGGGCCTCACCTAATTATACCTAACAGGTAATTTGCGTGCATGCTGCCTTGCTTGGAAGTGGTAGCTGTAGCTATTTCTCAGGCTCCCTCTCCGGAATCAAACCCTGATTCCCTGTTACCCATGGTCACCATGGTTTGCTCTGAAAATAACATCGAAAGTTGATAGGGCAGACACCTGAATGGATAGTTACCGTCACGGGGATGTGTTATCTAGGTTATCTAGAGTCACCAAAGCGGCAGCAGTCCCTCGCCCATAATGTTTTAGATGCCCTTGCTCCAAATTCTTTTGAGGGTCACCAGCAGGCCATCAATCATAATTTTTCAAGGCTATGTATGATGCCCTCCTTTATGTGTAATACAGGGTGTATTGAAGTGCCGGTTCCTTGTAGTTTTTGGCAGCCCTTTCACTTAGTGCATAGGCTTTATGAGTGTAGGAGTCCCACTACCTGAACAATTGTACCACAATGTGAATGAGGCCCTCCTTTATGTGATATACAGGTTTTATCGGAGCGCCTCTCTCATGTAATTTTTGGCAGCACTTGCACTTTATATACAAGTAAATATACAGGAAAGAATGTTTCCTAACACTTTTTCCTCTAAAATCAATTTTATCTTCGGTTTTGTGCATATTAGTGTCAGTCTGTAAAAGTGGCGTACTACTCGGACAACATGGTTCCCAGCAGCGAACTGGGAGTCCAAGATGCATCCAAACATCCTCCCCCTGCTGTTCCCGAACCAGTTTGGTGGTGTTTCCATCAATTTCTGACCTTTTCCTATGAACCAGGGACCCTCCCCTCTTCAGAGCAGGGGATGCCTGGTTTAATGCTCGGGTTCTCCCATTGATTTCCATTATACTCTACCGAGCACCCGAGCGTTTGGCCCAAGCCCAGAGCATCCGAGCACTATGGTGCTCGATCAACATTACTAATGAGATGACTTGGGCTTTTAGGCTGAAGTTCTATCGCCAAAGGGGCTGGGGCACATCTCCTTGGTCAGTTAGAACCCTCCATAAATTGTAAAGAGATTGGCCTCTATCGGATAAAAACTATAGCATTGTCTAAACCGATGTTTATCACTGCATTAAAGTTCCAACCCACCTAAACACCATCCTTTGGCATTTGTGGATGCAATGGCTTCTTTGTTCATAGCTCTCAAGTTGGATATGGTCTGTGATTTAGTCATGACCGCCTCTTACCCCCGTATGTTCATCAGGAAATGAATCAGCTTCTGCTCTAAATGCTCGTCTGCCCTTTCACTCCTTGCCAGAGCTCAAGTTCCTAGCTTACTAGTTTAACCAGTGAATGTGTGCTATTTGACTGTCTGCCCATCAACTGAGTTTCTCACTGTTTACCGACTCTACCCTTTTGACCATTTGTTTCCTGTCCTGATCTTGGATTTTCATAAACTTGCCTGCCCTGAACTCTGCCTGTTTATCGACTGTGAGTATTGCCTGACCCCCCTATTGCTGGGTCAGCTACAAACTCCACCAGGACTATTTCAAGAGGTAGCAGAGACCAGATTCCTTTATAGAGCATCAAGGGTAAAAACCAGGGGATCACTAGAATAACATTCTTAGGACTAGCTTAAAGTTAGACTAGTTAGTTGGTACAGTGGGTCCATACCCACTGCCCATTACACATAGCCATTTCCTGTTGTGTCGGGACATCAGCAGGAAGTGGGACGGAGGGTGGATCTGGCATTGGTGGGGGATGGCAAAAGTGAGTGGAAGTTATTTTATTGTTTTACAGCATGTGCTGCCTGGAATACCCTATAATTCCAATATCCCTTTAACTGCACAAATAATTATAAGGGGCCATAAAGCTGAGATCTTGGCTGCTATATTCAGCCTCCTTGAAGATGGAGTTTTCCTTTTTTTCAATGTCTGATAAAATAGAGGCATATAGGATAATATACCCATCCCTATTATATGTTTTCCTGGTCCCCTGTGATTAAGATTAGGGAACTAATTTGGATATTATGATCAGCTACTTTCAGAGAATTTTGGGGTTATGGGTAAAGTGTTATCCTTTGAAGGGATTTTCTTGAGAAATAAAAATTGGTGATAGCAGGGTCAATGTCTTCACAACATAAAAGAACTGATACTCACCTCCACCAATTCCCCTTCTGATGCTCCTTAGACACAGGAAATGGCTCAAAAGTTCTAATCAGCCAATGACCTTCTGCAGTGGTGCAGGACAAGCATTTAAATGTGTGTCAAGATGGGAGCTGGAAGTAGAGAGAAGTGGGGACTCAGGCAAAGTTAGAATGTCAGCTGAGGGAAATAGATGGAAGTGAGTATTGGTTCTACCAATTTATTTATTTTTGTGTGTCGATACAGGAGCTGGAAATAGAGAACTATAGCGACCCAAGAAGTGCCCGAACATTAGCAATGGGGAATCAATAGGGGTGAGTATTGGTTTTACCAATATTTTTTATGTCTGTCGAGAGAGAGAGACGCTGGAAGTAGAGAGCCGTGGGGACCCAAGAAGAGGTAGAACATCAGCAGTGGAAAATCGGTGGAGGTGAGTATCAGTTCTGCAAACTATTTTTGTCTGTTTGACACTGAAACCTAAGATAAAAAATTTGGAGACCCAGGCAAAGTCAGACCATCAGTAGTGGGAAATCAGTGGCAGTTAGGATAAGTTCTGCTAATTTCTTTTGAGTATGTAGAGACAGAAGCCAGAAGCCAGACAGAAGAAGAGAGCTGCAGAGACCCAGGCCGGGTCAGAATATCAGCAGTGGAGAATCGTTAAAGGTGAATATTGGTTTTGCTATTTGTGTGTGTATTGAGGCAAGAATCGGTAATAGAGAGCTGCAGATATCCAAGCAGTGTTCAAACATCAAAGTTGGAGTAGACGTGTAGATATCTGTTGTTTAATAATGCACTCTGACTCCATTGCCAATTTTTTTTTTTGTTTGTCTTTAAAACCCCTTTAATGAACTGTGGATTATTATGGAAGTTATAAAACTTTACATTTTTTGTTAAGGCAATTTCTTTCTCAGCCTCTATAAACAATTCATGATCATATGCATTCAGAATCAGGTGCTTATGACCTTGACTTTCCCACACCACAAGGTTGACTCTCACCAGTTATTCTGCACGGTGAGCGTTTATTATTTTACTGACAGGCGCTATTGATTCAGTCCTTTGTTGAAAGAACATTACATGTCTTGTCCCAGTACTGTAAGCGCTGGTTTTGTGTCTTGAATATTTAGTGGAAAAATCCTCAATAAAGCAAAAATAGACTTTTTATGAGCAGGAACACTTAGCAAAAATACCCTGTATAACAATATGATCATAATTACCTATGTCATCACATAATATTACACTAATGACGGCTTCTGTCGGAGACCCATCATAATCTGGCAAGAATATTGTAGAAATTACTTGTAAAATTGCCCGTCTTTCTTTCAGTTGTGTCCCATGATGCATCACTTCAAAATGTCATTTTCTTTTTGTTTTCCTCACAGGGCAGAGCTTAGTAGTCTTAGGATTGTTTGATCTTGCCAAATAAAGTCAAAGGACAAAATAAGGGGGTGGAATCTGAAGTTTTTGGTGTTGTGGAGATACTAGCAACAAGTTGCTACACTGTAGAATTCATATTGTAACTACTAATATGGCATTTAATACATAGAAGAGGGAGTAAAAAATAAAAAAAATATGAGATCTTCAGTGCCTCCGATTGGTTCATTACTATGTTCTCCCACTTCTAAGATGAGGTTCCTTTGTTTATCCACCACCAATTTATAGATGGGGAAAATGAAGAATTCCTTTTGGTCAAATTCTCTTCTCAAAAAGAGAAACCCATGAGAAACAGGGGTGGGATATATCTGACTGACCATGACCCCAATGGCCCAACAGCTACAGTGACTGCTTCTGTGATAGTTCTTGACTTTTGATAAGACATGGACGCAACAAGTCTTCAATTTCAAATTGATGATCAATAATTTTGCAATTTTTGGAGGGTTATCTCCTGCTTGGGAGATCACCGTTCCATTTTGTGGATTTTTTATTATTCTTGTCTCATTATTTATTCAGCTTTCACTTATTTTCTTAATACTTCTCTGTTCTAAATTTGAAGAGCTTTGTGACCTACCAGTGGAATTGAACACCTTTTCTTCCAGGATCTTTCCTTTGTTGTACATGTATGTGTTTTAGTTCCCACTGTACGATCAGAGGAGCGCTGACATCCTGCCGTCGTGGTTGACTCATAATTCATTCCTACCACCTTCAAGAAAACTTCCAGAGTTAGGTTTCCTGTAGAAGTTGGTCCTCATTATATTTTCGTAGACACTTTTTAACTTGGAATATAAAAATACAATGAGCAGTGAGTCCTACTGTGCTGCTGCGTCCTTCCCATAAAGCATGTTCCCTTGATAGATTTGTAAAAGTTAGCAGTATTGTGCCAAGGAAGAAGATGTGATATGATGACTGATATTGATAATTTTTTTGACAATACATCAGTTGTTAAGGGGGCAAAAACAAAAAATTTTGTGACACAGTTTTAAGTTCAGACATGATACATTAAAAATGACTCAACATACTTGATGTTTTAGTTACTATTTTACTAATACTTTTTTGTTAGCTTTTTCCTTTAGTTGTTAATTTTGCTATTTAAAAAAATATATTTTTTCTCATTTTTTCAGTTTATATTTTACTATTTTTGTAGTTTTCTTTTTTTTAATTCTTATTTTAGCATTACTTTTTTGTTAATTGCTTTCTTTTAGTCTTAGCTTTTTTTTCTTTATTATTATTTGTGTAATTTTCTTTTTGTTTTAGTTACTTCTTTTATTTTATGTTTTTTATTTTTTACTTCTTATTTTACTATTTTAGTTTTTTAGTTGTTTTTAATATTATTTTTGTTTTCAATTTGGTTTCTTTTAAATTTTTTAATTTTACTATTATTTTTGTTTATTGTTTTATTTTACAATGTTTTTCTTAATTTAGTTCTTATTTTACTATTTTTCCCTTTTATTCATTTTCCTAACAATGACAGGCTGGTAAGTCACTTAAAATTTCGATTTGATGGGAAAGTGTTACATCAAAGTACACCCCAACAGAACTAACTAACGGTCAAGGAACAGGAAAAGTTACACCATTTGAAATGCCTAACCAGCTAGAATTTTTGGACAGTACAGACTGAATTTGTAATTCAGTAGGAGATTGTGGAGCACCAGATTTAATAATCGTTATTGAGCCAAGCAAAGTTTCTGCATTTAGGGGCAAGACTGGGTAAAGGGGCATTATTTGTGAATGTTAAAAGGGGTAATTCTATCAACAACATTCATGGATGATCCAATATGTCACAAATGTCTGATAGAAACAGGTCCTACCTCTGAGACCCACATAGATATTGCAGGGGTGAGTTGGTTGTGGCTGCTACATTCAGACAGAGAATAAATGGAGAGATGGTCAGAGTCATAAATAGCTGGGTTAAAATACCCCTTTAAAGGTATAGTCCAGCAAAGGAAAATGGACAGTCATATTGTATTCATTAGGCAGCCAGACAAGGCTGGACCTTCGTGTCTACTGGAGAAGGACTCGTTTTTCAGTTCAAGGAGCCAGAGGTAGGAAGAGATGGCCAATGGTTTATAGCACTTTATAATCTACTTAGGTGGTCATTTTATTTTAATTAACTTAGTTAATGCATTAGTAAGGTTAGTTGCTTGCCGTTGACACGATGGATGAATTGAGGGCATTGGCTTTCCTTTTTGTTGCATGGCCAGAATCCTTTTTAGCGGGATACATGCCAAGTGAGGTGACATATATACACTGAACAAAAATATAAATGCAACACTTTCAGTTTTGCTCCTATTTTGCATGAGCTGAACTAAAAAATCTGAAACATTTTCTACATACACAAAAGACCCATGACTCTCAAATACTGTTCACAAATCGGTCTAAATCTGTGTTTGTGAGCACTTCTCCTTTGCCGACATAATCTATCCCACCTCATAGGTGTGGCATATCAAGGTACTGATTAGACATCATGAATATTGCACAGGTGTTCCTTAGACTGTCCACAATAAAAGGCTACTCTAAAATGTGCACAAGTTTGCATTACTGGGGGAGGGGGGGGGGGGGTCAGAAAACCAGTCAGTATCTGGTGTGGCCACCATATTGCAGAATATTGGGGGTAACTGGAACATGCTGTCGTATACGCCGAATTAGAGCATCTGAAACATGCTTAATGGGTGACATGTCCGGTGAGTAAGCTGGCCATGCAAGAACTGGGATGTTTTCAGCTTCCAGGATTTGTTTACAGATCCTTGCAATATGGGGCCATGCATTATCATGCTGCAACATGAGGTGATGGTCGTGGATGAATGGCACAACAATGGGCCTCAGGATCTCATCACGGTATCTCTGTGCATTTAAAATAACATCAATAAAATGCACCTGTGTTCATTGTCCATAACATACGCCTGCCCATACCATAACCCCACCACCACCATGGGCCACTCGATCCACAATGTTGACGTCAGCAAACCGCTCACCCACACGACACCACACACGCTGTCTGCCATCTGCCCTGAAAAGTGAAAACCGGGACTAATCCGTGAACAGAACGCCTCTCCAACGTGCCAGACACCATCAAATGTGAGCATTTGCCCACTCAAGTCGGTTACGACGATGAACTGCAGTCTGGTCCAGACCCCGATGAGGACGACGAGCATTCAGATGAACTTCCCTGAGACGGTTTCTGACAGTTTGTGCATAAATTCTTTGGTTATGCAAACTGATTGTTGCTGCAGCTGTCCAGG
The DNA here is from genome assembly GCF_014858855.1 of Bufo gargarizans. Taxonomy (NCBI): domain Eukaryota; kingdom Metazoa; phylum Chordata; class Amphibia; order Anura; family Bufonidae; genus Bufo; species Bufo gargarizans. The sequence goes on along the minus strand of NC_058090.1, from coordinate 10,891,105 downwards.
TCGATCATGGAGGTGAACATGCTGGATGTGGAGGTCCTGGGCTGGTGTGGTTACACGTGGTCTGCGGTTGTGAGGTCGGTTGGATGTACTGCCAAATTCTCTGAAACGCCTTTGGAGACAGCTTATGGTAGAGAAATGAACATTGATCGCACGGGCAACAGCTCTGGCAGACATTCCTGCAGCCAGCATGCCAATTGCACGCTCCCTCAAACGTTGCAACATTTGTGACATTGTGCTGTGTGATCAAACTGCACATTTCAGAGTGGTCTTTTATTGTGGGCAGTCTAAGGAACACCTGTGTAATATTCATGATGTCTAATCAGCACCTTGATATGCCACACTTGTGAGGTGGGATGGATTATCTCGGCAAAGGAAAAGTGCTCAATAACACAGATTTAGACAGATTTGTGAACAATATTTGAGAGTAATGGGTCTTTTGTGTATGTAGAAAATGTTTCAGATCTTTGAGTTCAGCTCATTCAAAATGGGAGTAAAACCAAAAGTGTTGCGTTTATATTTTTGCTCGGTGTAGTAAGACTGATGAAAATTGTTCAAAATTGACCTCAAAGGCCTCCTGATAATACTAATAACTTGTAAGCTTGAGCAATTAATTGCAGTGGTAAGGTCCATGGAGTGCCCGTTAGCATTAAACTTCTTTTTTCCTTTCTGCCTTAGTTAAGTTGGTCGGAAAGTGGGAGAGAATTATTTCTCATAAGTCCTTAATTATTCCCTTTCTCAATATTTTAATAAAAAAGCAGTAATTGAGTTTCGCTTAACGTCTTCCATTTATTTCTTTTCAAAAACTTTTTTTTTTTCCTTTTCAGTAGAGAGTTACAATTGACGCCATTTCCATCTACCTGGTCCTCAGAAACACTTGACCACATATCGAGGCTTGAAGGATACTGTGTTGTAATTTCTTTCATTTCAACAAAAAAGATAAAATGAAAGATGTGTACATGAAATGAAGACGCTGGATTATTATCCTTGAGTATAATGAGGAGCCGCTGTTTCACATATTTGGATAAGTACCCCCTGGGTTTCCTAGTCTTTAGATCAAAGATTCGTATTTCTAAGAAGAAGACTGTGATGAGTGAATGCATTACTTATTTAGAAGTTAGTTTTTTCATACTTAGGTACAGTCGGTGAATAATGCAGCAAGTCAACAATGAAGACCTTCAGCCGACACATAATGTCATATAAAATCGGACAGTAGCATTTCCAGAACTTATAGGATTCTTACGAATTATTGATTAACTTTGGTGGGGGAGTGAAGGTTTCTCTAGACAAATTCTGCACCTAATGAAGATGTTCCAATCTTCTCCATAGGTGTCCTGTCAGCAGGAGTCTTTATTTCATCACGTCTGGCAGATTTTGTTCATGTAGCAACACACTTGTGGAAAATGATTGTTTATAGACTCCGAAGATGTGTATAGAAAGAAGGTGAGAGATAAAAGAGGGGGCAAAAAGGCAAAGGGCAGAGTAACCGTAATGGTAGAGGAAGAATAGGGAAGGGGCAGAGTAACCGTAATGGTAGAGGAAGTAGAGGAAGAATAGGGAAGTGGCAGAGTAACTGTAATGATAGAGGAAGTAGAGGAAGAATAGGGAAGGGGCAGAGTAACCATAATGGTAGAGGAAGAATAGGGAAGGGGCAGAGTAACCATAATGGTAGAGAAGGTAGAGGAAGAATAGGGAAGGGGCAGAGTAACCATAATGGTAGAGGAAGTAGGAAAGAATAGGGAAGGGGCAGAGTAACTGTAATGGTAAAGGACATAGAGGAAGAATAGGGAAAGGGCAGAGTAACCGTAATGGTAGAGGAAGAATAGGGAAGGGGCAGAGTAACCGTAATGGTAGAGGAAGTAGAGGAAGAATAGGGAAGGGGCAGAGAAACCCCAATGGAAGAGGAAGTAGAGGAAGACTAGGGAAGGAGCAGGAGGGAAACATGAGTTAGAGATAGATAGAAAGAAAGAATAGGGTAGCAAAAGAGGTGAGGAGAAGAACAAAAGAGGGGGAAGAAGGGAAGAATGAGGAGAAGCAGTACTGGATTTCAGTAGCCTATAGGTATAGGACCAGGTGAGATGACTATGCAGGAACCTGGTCCTGTGAATCAAGAAAGAGAAGGAGGGTCTGACAGAAGAAGTAGGAGGAGCAAGGGTGCACTTAAGGGCTTGCCCTCAGTGCACTTAATGGTTAATTTACATATGGATTAAAAGTATGGATTAAAAGAATCACTAAGAGAAAGATATCATTCCATTTAGTTGAGCTAGACCTATAAGTCACTGTGCCTGGTTTGTTGATGAATTTTCTGGTAACAGATTCCCATGGTGACAGTCATGTAGGCTTGGATGTTTGTAGTCTTTCCCTTGTCTTTTCTGGACTGGTTGTCCTCCTTTCCAGACATCGTGTTCTTAAGGCTATCTATAGGCACAATTCAACTGTGTCTATAAGTGTAGCTATGTATGGGGATCGAATGGACAGGCACAGAGAAGGAGTGACAGAGGTTGAGAGAGAGAGAAAGAGGAAGGGAAGATGGAGGAATGAAAGGAGTGAGAAGGGGATAGATATAAATAGATGAGGGAAAGAAGGCAGAGAGTAAAGGATAGTGAGAGTGAAAGAAAGAGAGACGAAGAGCAGAAGAGGGGGAGACATGGGGAGAGATGTGGGGGGGGGCAAGAAGAGGGGGAGAGGAAAGGGTGGAGAGAGAGAAGGAGAGAGAAAAGACAGAGAGAGGGAACATAGAATGAGGGAGCAGGAAAGACTGAGAAGGATAGGAGAGAAAGAAGGAGAAGAAGGTGAAAGTACACCAAGAGAGAATGGAAAGGAGAAAGGGAAATAGAGAGACAGCGAGAAAGAATAAATTGAAGGAATAAAGGAAACATTAAAACAACGGAAGAAAGAAAAAAGATGATCTGAAGAACGTGTGGAGAGAAAAAGAGTAAAGCAGGGAGGAACAGGAGGAGATTTAGAGAAAGAGGGGAGAGAGGTGAAAAACACACTGAAATCAGAGGAAAGAGAGGGAAGCGGAAAAGAGGGAAGGTTAATATGGACCTAAACTTGTAAATAAAGTTTATAAAAAACTACTGTAAATGTCCTAAAAATTTATTTTTTTCTAATATGCTTTTTTCTTAATTAATTGATTTATTTTTGCTTTCCAGGTGGTTAAAACGCTTTGCAATCCATACTCCTGTACACTACTGTGTATGGGAATACGAATTCCCCTGCGGCTGCACTGAGCGCTGGAAATGCAGGAGCTCCATAGCAAATCGCTGTCTCTCGCTTTAGCAGAGCAGCCACAGTCTGAGGAGCGATGTGCTATGCTGAGCTCCTGCCCTGTACCCGCTTGCTCTGTTCTTCTAGACCTTCCACCATGCAAGGCTTTAGCAGAACTGAAAGAGCGGGCACATCTATGCCAGGCTTCAGGAGAGCAGTGCTGGTACAGACAGCGATTTGCTATGGAGCTCCTGCCTGTACAGGGGAATCCGTGCTCCCATACACAGCAGTGCATAAGTGTATGGATTTACAAGTGCTATAGGCACCTGAATGTCAGGTGCCTATATCATAGGGAAAACAAAAAATATAAAAATAAATTATATTCAAAAAAATCATTTTAGGGCATTTACATTAAGTTTTAATAAACTTTATTGATAAGTTTAGTTATACTTTAGAGAGAAAGGGGGAATATACATTAGGATGGGCTTTTCCTTTTCTTTCTCATGTTAATGCTCTGGAAATATTCTGCCACTTTTCTTACTTAACAAGACTCGGCAGGAAACTCACGAGCAGTCAGATATTTATTGAAGCTGGGAACCCTGAGAAGACTTCATGGAGACACATCTCCAGTGATACATGTTGTGCGCAGGGAGGGTAGGAAGGCTTCTCAGATAATTGGGTAACCTGGGAATCTGAATGGGAGAGAAGAAAATACATCCTGATAATGAAGAATAACAACCTTTGTAAATTAGAGGAGCGCAGGATGTCAGAAGTGAGGGCTGTGTCTTCTTTGGTTCAAAATCATGCAAAATGTTGCTGTTTACCTCAATGTATTAAATATATATATTTTCTAAAACTTCTGAATTAGTAATATGTCAACTTCAATGTATCCAACCCCGACCAGGCAGTTTACTTTTCTGAAATAAGGGAGAGAGGAATCTGTTTTCGTTTGCAGGTTTACCACAAAACATTGTTTTAAGGGTGAACCTCTAATGTAGATATAACATAATCAGCAACTTTGTGAATAATTAATGTATTCTTCAATGATCTTGTGTTTCATTGTAGTTTATACCCCAGTTGCCTCCAGAGCTGCATTTGTAATTCAGCTGGTTTCTCAAAAGTTCTGACATCACATCTGCTAGCAGCTCTCCTGCTGATCCAGTGTCTTTATAGAACATGCTTTGATCTAGATATGTCATATTGATCTGGCCCTAGGTAAATTTGGCCAACCCTAAGTAATATTTGCTCATCTGTTCTATATGGACGGGGAGATTTTGAACCTTTTGTCCGTTCACTCCTAAACACAATTTTGCAATCTACATTTCAATATGTGATAATAAGCAATTTTGTGAATAATTTGCATTACAGTATACCTTGTACATATGTCTTACAATGTTCCTGAGCTAAATCGTATCTTATACTGTAGCCACCTCAGGAGCTGTATTCACAATTCTGGTGAATTCTTGAGAAGCCTTTGCTAATTTAATGTCTGTATATACTCTGTTCAGTGTCCATTCAGAACATCAGCTTTTTTGCATGTTGGGCGATGTGGTCTGTACATTAAGACAGCAAGCTGATATCAGCAAAACTCTGTGCTGACATTTTCCAAGCAGCAGAATTGTGAATGCAGCTCTGCATGTGACTGGACTAATACTTAATGTGGCTGCCTTCATTATATATTTTATACTAACTGCATGGAAATGCTTTAAAAAAATAATTATTAATTACCCACTTAACCCCCCGCTCCTCCCTTGCTCCATTGGACCTTGCTTACTTTGCTGCAGCTGACCACATGCCATGCAGCCATATGGTGACAAAAATAAAGCATTTAAATAACTAAAACAGGAAGGTAGCGAAGAAGCTGCAAAAACTATAAGGAAAAAAAAAATATGTAAAAGACAGATGAAGGCAGTCAGTCTGCAGACAGAGACACTCACTGCCAAAGAGAGTAAAGCTAATTCTAAAATGTTCTTCAATTATATAACTGGTAAAAAGTTCAAAATGAAAAGTGTTGGCCATTTACAGATTGATGAGGGAGGAGGTGTAGAGAGTTGATGAGGAGAAGCCAAACTATTAAATATTTTTTTTTCTCCACTGTAATAACTGAGGAAAATAAAGTAAAGTAACATGAACTCCCCATTAAAAGTGCCCTGACTGATCTAGGAAGTACAGCGGAGTCTTGAAAATATTAAAATAGACAAATCACCAGGTCCAGATGGCATACACCCCCGTATCCTAAGATAATTAAGTAATCTCATAGCCAGACCCTTATTTTTGATATTTAAGGAATCTCTAATGACAAGGTCTGTTCAACAGGATTAGCGCTTAGCAAATGTGGTGCCAATATTTATAAGTTTAGCATCTTTCATAGGGAAACTTTTTGAAGGTTTTGTAAGAGAAGTTATCTTGGAGTATCTCAATGAAAATAAGCTAAACCGTGTAAAGTAATTACCACAAAAGAGGACAATATACTGCTACAGAGGAATCTGAATGTATTGGAGTCTTGGGCAGCGAAGTGGCAGATGAGGTTTAACACGGACAAATGTAAGGTTATGCACATGGGAAGGAATAATACAAGTCACCCGTACATACTAAATGGTAAAACACTGGGTAACACTGACATGGAAAAGGACCTAGGAATTTTAGTGAACAGCAAACTAAGCTGTAGAAACCAGTGTCAGGCAGCTGCTGGCAAGGCCAATAAGATAATGGGTTGCATCAAAATGGCCATAGATGCCCATGATGAGAACATAGTCCTACCACTTTACACATCACTAGTCAGACCACACATGGAAGACTGTGTACAGTTCTGGGCTCCTGTGAACAAGGCAGACATAGCAGAGCTGGAGAGGGTTCAGAGGAGGGCAACTAAATTAATAACTGGAATGGGTGGACTACAGGACCCTGAAAAATTATCAAAATTAGGGTTATTCACTTTAGAAAAAAAGACGACTGAGGGGAGATCTAATTACTATGTATAAATATATCAGGGGACAGTACAGAGATTTCTCCCATCATTTATGTATCCCCAGGACTGTGACGAGGGGATATCCTCTGCGTCTGGAGGAAGGAAGGTTTGTACACAAACATAGAAGAGGATTCTTTTTGGTAAGAGCAGTGAGACTATGGAACTCTCTGCCTGAGGAGGTGGTGATGGTGAGTTCACTAAAAGAGTTTAAGAGGGGCCTGGATGTATTTCTGGAGTGTAATAATATTACAGGCTATAGCTACTAGGGAGGGATCGTTGATCCAGGGAGTTATTCTGATTGCCTGATTGTACACTGTCAGTACATGTAAATGGAAAGCCCTAATGAAGTCTAGAAAGAGAAATCAGTCCAGGGTTAAAGATGTGCTGATAAATGAGAGCTAGGGACGACAGGGGCATCCTAGTTACACCAACCTCATCATCTGCATGTATTACTGGGAGGAATATACGGCCATGAGAAAAGTGTGATACTAGGAGTTGCATGTAAAGTGAATATCAGGGAATCTGAAATAAATGATGGGATGAATATAGAAAACTGAAACTTAAAGGGAACCTGTCATGTGGATATTTGATTATAATCTAACTAATTATATACAATCATTAACTACTAAAAAGTGGTTTAGATGTATTCACTTACTGGTGTGACAGATGGTTACCTTATAATATACACACAAAGATGCTGCATGCCGCATGCTAATGAGCTGATTTGAGTCCAGCATGATGTCATTGAGTCAAGAGTATATTTAATTCAGAGATATAGCCACTCCCCTGCCCACGTGCTGCTTATTCATATGAAAAACAACTGTCATTCAGCAGCAGGTGGGCGGGGAGAGTCAGGAGCTCACAAATATTCATGACTCATCATTATCAGCTGGAACTTTTCAATACAAGATGTTGGCAGATTGACTGGGTCAATTAAAGAAAGTGACCTAGCATTTTGCTAAGAGAATCAGTCACTTATTTATGCTGCCCTTAGTTAGGAGACCATAAAACTGGTGACAGGTTCCCTTTAATGCAACTTTTTTTTAACTCAAAGTATCCACTAAAATAGATAAAATCATTTTCTATGTCAAAGGTGTCCATAACTTTTAACGTATGATGCTCCATGATGAAATTGCTAATTTTTGTATAGTAAATTATCTATTAAGTTAGCAAATAAAATGACCTTTACATCCCACAATGCACATTACATCCGCATATTGTATTGATCTTCCTACAGAGAATTGGAATTGGAGAATTGCCCCTTTAATAGCTGCAGTCTATTCCTCTTGCACAGAGAAGTATACTGCAATTTCCGGGCTGAGCGTTAAGTCATTATTTAGAGCTCCCTATTATGAGTGAGGTCAAAGGATAAAACAATTACTACCCCTGACAATCTAATGTACCCATGATCTATCACTCTATTTAAGAGCAGTAAACTTTTAAGCCTCACAAGAATGTGTTCTTCCTTCTCCTAAGAAAACGGTCAATCAAGGAAGCAAAGATGAGCGCTTTCCTGGCATTAAACCTCATTATATTCACATTTAAGTAAAAGAAGCTTCAATGAGTAAATACCAGTGAGGATTCAAAACTCTGCAACCTCATTACTTCACATTGTTCCCTGTGTATCCATATGTATTATTGTTACTATTCACTTTGCTTGTACTAAAAAGACCCAAAGGAGCAAAAAAAGTAAAAAAAAACATTACATGTTAAATGGACAATGACTGCAAAGTGCAAGAATTATCATTAGAAGTTTACGTGAGATATACATGCAGGGAATAATATGAGTGATATTACTATGAAGTCTACTGATCTATGTGATAGAAGTAGGTTAGGGATGCGGTCATGTTAATATAGATCAAATAGACACCTAAAAGCTATGGGGGCATTTTGGGGGCTTTTTTTTATTATTGGATTACACTCATTTTGGGCTTAAATAATTTTTTTCAGTTGGTCTTTGTTAAAAAAATTCTGTTACATATAACAGTTCAGCTATGACGAGTGTTTAGGAGCTGTCAGGAGTTTAGTAATAGGGGCAACAGACCAACTGATAGACTGATAAGAGTTCAGCTATGACGAGTGTTTAGGAGCTGTCTGGAGTTTAGTGATAGGGGCTACAGACCAACTGATAGACTGATAAGAGTTCACCTATGACGAGTGTTTAGGAGCTGTCAGGAGTTTAGTGATAGGGGCTACAGACCAACTGATAGACTGATAAGAGTTCACCTATGACGAGTGTTTAGGAGCTGTCTGGAGTTTAGTGATAAGTGCTACAGACCAACTGATAGACTGATAAGAGTTCAACTATGATAAGTGTTTAGGAGCTGTCAGGAGTTTAGTGATAGGGGCTACAGACCAACTGATAAGAGTTCACCTATGACGAGTGTTTAGGAGCTATCAGGAATTTAGTGATAGGGGCTACAGACCAACTGATAGACTGATAAGAGTTCACCTATGACGAGTGTTTAAGAGCTGTCAGGAGTTACGTGAAAGGGGCTAAATACTGAAGGCGGGTTTAAACATGCCGACCAGAAAGCCGATTGTCTGGAAGGAAGCATTCATTCTCGACAGTTGGCTGCTCGTTCATGGAAGGAGAAAGCTGCATTTACATGCAGCGATCTCTTTCTCTGTATGAGGATGAGGGATTGCTATTGTGATCGCTCATCCTCATACAGAATCATTGTTTCTGGGCAGCAGATCACTGTTTAGACCATATGATCTGCTGCCCAGAAACGATGATTGATGTGCTTTATTGATGCTTTATTAAAGGGGTATTTCGCTAAAGTAACTTAATTTTTGAAAAACTGCATTAAGGCTGCAAGCTGTGACCCAACCAGATCCTATATCTATACATATAACCAGAGTTTTAATTTACCTTGCAATCCATTTGTCTAGCTCCTGTGTGAGTCTGCATTACACTGAGAGTATCATGGCGCCTGATCTTCCCACGCAAAACTGCAAAGACCACAATCCCCACAATGCCTAGCTTTCCTGCTGAAAGTTTGTGCTTTTTCATGAGTGTTGATGTTTACTGATTGGCTGCCTGATATACAGTCCAGTCACGCCCCCTCTACTCTACACACTGAGCATGCTCGACCTTACAAATGCTCAGAACTACAGGTCGATGCCATGGTAATTTATGAGAAAACACAGTGGGTGGCAGAGGAAGAAAACTACCTTTATAACTACTGAACGATGTGAAATTGACATCATATTAGGTAATTATCGATGATGAATTAGTCTAAAACATAAATTATATTTATGGTAACCGGAATGCCCCTTTAAGACCGGCGTCTAAAAAATGGTTCAAGCTGATATTTTTCTTACCCGATCCTTTGGTTCTCCCAGGAGATAAGCCACCGCCAGCAGCTCTCTCTTCTCTCCCCACTGACAACACATAGACACAACAATTCGTTTGAAAATAATTTTAATAATTACAAAAAATTGTATTTAATGGTTTCCTTCAAATGTAAGCTTTTTTTTTTTTTTTACTTTGTCACAGACAACAAAACATTCTGCACAACTGACACAATGATACATTGTTACGAAGATCGGCTTGCCGGCAATGTTTGTGTGTACATGAGTTATTTCCCGACACTCCTACACGTGTTCGTCTTGAGATATCTGCCAACTGCAGCCGGCCCCGCTGAATGCAGATTTAAGAACAAAACAAGTTTTGGTTTATTTAGCGATATTTTCTTGTTTCCAGTTTCATATTTCATGTTTACTCCACTGATCCAATCAATCTGCTTTGATGGCAACTGGAAAAATAACAAAACACAGGAAAATGAAAGTTGACAGTGAGATTAAAGAAAGAGCAATGGAAAACAGACAGGCCGTGTGACAAGGAGACGTGAGCAAGAAAAACACACATAGATTGCTGATTGTGTCTTGCAGACAATCTCTTAAAGAGGAAGCACACTCATCATTAAAAGGGTTGTCCAAGATTTAAATATTGATGGTCTATTCTCAAGATAGCTCATCAATATCTGATCATTGGGGGGTGAGCACCAGGGCCTCTCCCTAGGTAAATGACATCAAGTTCCTCAGTCACGTGGCCTATGTGTAGCTCAGTCCCATTCACGTGAGCTGCAATACCAAGTACAGCCACTATCCAATGGACAGCGCTATGCTTGGTAAGCTTCAAGGTGGCGGCCACAAGAGTGCCACGACCTCCTCAAACAGATGATCAGTTGGGGTGATGGGGGTCAGTATAATGTGACAAGGGGGTCATATACTTGCCAATCGAATTCACTTTGTGACTTTTTCACTTTCTTGGTAAGTAGCAGGTCCAATGACGGGGAACGGTGATTGTGCAGCTCCCCGTCATTCAACCTCTCAGATGCTGCGTTAATAGATTCAAATAAGAAATTAAATAAAACCTACAACCATTTGAACGTGAAGAGGCCGCCACAGCCATATTGCACGAGGATCCTGCACAAAATTTTGCGCCAAACATGATGACGTCATCAAGGCGGCCAGGGTGGTTATTTCATACATCACCGTAACATAGTAACATAGTAACATAGTAACATAGTACATAAGGCCGAAAAAAGACATTTGTCCATCCAGTTCGGCCTGTTATCCCGCAAGTTGATCCAGAGGAAGACCCCTCTCTAGTGGCTATAGCCTGTAATATTATTAAGCTCCAGAAATACGTCCAGGCCCCTCTTGAATTCCTTTATTGTACTCACCATCACCACCTCCTCAGGCAGAGAGTTCCATAGTCTCACTGCTCTTACCGTAAAGAATCCTTTTCTATGTTTGTGTACAAACCTTCTTTCCTCCAGGCGCAGAGGATGTCCCCTCGTCACAGTCACAGTCCTGGGGATAAATAGCTGATGGGATAGATCTCTGTACTGACCCTTGATATATTTATACATATTAATTAGATCTCCCCTCAGTCGTCTTTTTTCTAAAGTGAATAACTCTAATTTTGATAATCTTTCAGGGTACTGTAGTTGCCCCATTCCAGTTATTACTTTAGTTGCCCTCCTCTGGACCTTCTCCAGCTCTGCTATGTCTGCCTTGTTTACAGGAGCCCAGAACTGTACACAGTACTCCATGTGTGGTCTGACTAGCGATTTGTAAAGTGGTAGGACTATGTTCTTATCACGGGAATCTATGCCCCTTCTGATGCAACCCATTATCTTGTTGGCCTTGGCAGCAGCTGCCTGACACTGGTTTTTGCAGCTTAGTTTGCTGTTTATTAAAATTCCTAGATCCTTTTCCATGTCAGTGTTACCGAGTGTTTTACCATTTAGTATGTACGGTTGACTTGCATTTTTCCTTCCCATGTGCATAACTTTACATTTATCAGTGTTAAACCCCATCTGCCACTTATCTGCCCAAGCCTCCAGTCTATCCAGATCCCTCTGTAGTAGTATACTGTCCTCATCAGTGTAAATTACTTTACACAGTTTAGTGTCATCTGCGAAAATTGATACTTTACTATGCAAGCCTTCTACAAGATCATTAATAAATATATTGAAGAGAATAGGGCCCAATACTGACCCCTGAGGTACCCCACTAGTGACAGTGACCCAATCTGAGTGTGTACCGTTAATAACCACCCTCTGTTTTCTATCACTGAGCCAGTTACTTACCCACATACAGATGTTTTCTCCCAGTCCGAGCATTCTCATTTTATATACTAACCTTTTATGTGGTACAGTGTCAAATGCTTTGGAGAAGTCCAGATATACGACATCCATTGATTCGCCGCTGTCAAGTCTAGAACTTACCTCCTCATAGAAACTGATTAAATTAGTCTGACATGACCGATCCCTCACGAAGCCATGCTGATATGGCGTTATTTGCTTATTTCTGTTGAGATGCTCTAATATAGCATCTCTCAGAAAACCTTCAAACAGTTTACCCACAACAGATGTTAAACTTACCGGCCTATAGTTTCCAGGGTCTGTTTTTGGCCCCTTTTTGAATATTGGCACCACATATGCCATGCGCCAATCCTGTGGGACATTCCCTGTCAGTATAGAGTCTGCAAATATCAGAAATAAGGGTCTGGCTATGACATTACTTAATTCCTTTAGGATACGGGGGTGTATGTCATCCGGTCCTGGCGATTTGTCTATTTTAATCGTTTTAAGTCGCTGATGTACTTCTTCCTGGGTCAGACAGGACACTTTTAATGGGGAATTTATTTTTGCATTCTGCATGTCATCTGACAATTTATTTTCCTCAGTGAATACATTGGAGAAAAAAATATTTAACAGCTTTGCTTTCTCCTCATCGCTCTCTGCGACTTCCCCCTCATTACTCTTTAAAGGGCCGACACCTTCAGATTTATACTTTTTAACATTTATATAATTGAAGAACATTTTAGGGTTAGTTTTACTCTCTTTGGCAATTAATCTCTCGGTCTCTAGTTTGGCCGCTTTTATTTGTTTTTTACATGTTCTATTTTTTTCCTTATAGTTTTTCAGTGCTTCCGTGCTCCCCTCCTGTTTCAGTGAATGATATGCTTTCTTTTTGTCATTTATTGCTTTCGTTACAGTTCTATTTATCCACATTGGTTTCTTTTTATTCCTTAACCTTTTATTACCATACGGTATGTACCTCTCACAATGAGATTTTAGGATGTTTTTAAAGATATCCCATTTTGTGGCTGTATTTTTATTTTTGAGGACTTTGTCCCAGTTAGTTTGGCCTATGGCCTCTCTTAGTTGGCTAAATTTAGCTTTTTTGAAGTTTGGTATTTTTGTTCCTCCCTGTAGAAACGCTCTTTTGAATGATAATTGGAAGGTTATTACTTTGTGGTCACTATTTCCCAGGTGTCCCCCAACCTGCACGTCTGTTGTTCTGTCCGGCCTATTGGTTAATACTAAGTCCAGTATGGCCGTCCCTCTAGTCGGGTCCTGAACCAGTTGGGAGAGGTAATTGTCTTTGGTTATTGCCAAGAACCTGTTTCCTTTATGAGATATACAAGTTTCAGTTTCCCAGTCTATATCTGGGTAGTTGAAGTCCCCCATAATAACCACCTCATTATGATTTGCCGCCTCGTCTATCTCGTTTAGTAATAGATTTTCTGTGGACTCTGGTATATTAGGTGGTTTATAGTAAACTCCTATTAGTAATTTATTGTTGTTTTTAGCTCCATGTATCTCTACCCACAGTGACTCCACATGTTCATGTCCCTCATTTATATCTTCGCGGAGTGTGGGCTTTAGACCGGACTTTACATAGAGGCAGACCCCTCCTCCTCTCCGGTTTTGACGATCCTTTCTAAACAGACTGTAACCTTGTACATTAACCGCCCAGTCATAGCTATCATCCAGCCATGTCTCAGTTATTCCCACTATGTCATAGTTCTCCTCACACATCACTAATTCCAGTTCACCAGTTTTATTAGTCAGGCTTCTGGCATTAGTATACATACATTTGAGAGGTTTATGTATATTTTTTACCCTACACCTTTCCTTCTGAACTGTTCTAGTCCCTCCTTCCATTCCTCCCCCAGTCCCATTACTTTGCCCCCGGTCTCTATCTGCACTATCTTCCCGTCCTATAACGTAATTACCCTCCCCCCCAGTCCCTAGTTTAAACACTCCTCCAACCTTCTAGCCATCTTTCTCCCCAGCACAGCTGCCCCTTCCCCATTGAGGTGCAGCCCGTCCCTACGATAGAGCCTGTAGCCGATAGAAAAATCGGCCCAGTTCTCCAGGAACCCAAACCCCTCCTTCCTACACCAGTTCTTGAGCCACTTGTTAATCTCCATAATCTCCCGCTGCCTTTCTTGTGTGGCTCGTGGTACAGGCAGTATTTCGGAAAATACTACCTTTGAGGTCCTTGCCCTCAGCTTTTGACCTAAATCCCTGAAATCATTTTTAAGGACTCTCCACCTACCTCTAACTTTGTCATTGGTTCCGATATGGACCATGACCGCTGGATCTTCTCCAGCCCCTCCCAGTAATCTGTCAACCCGATCCGCAATGTGTCGAACTCTAGCGCCAGGAAGACAGCACACTGTTCGGCGATCACGGTCTTTGTGACAGATTTCCCTATCTGTTCCCCTAATAATGGAGTCGCCCACTACCAGCACCTGTCTGGCCTGCCCTGCTCTCCTGGTTCCCTGCTTACTGGAGCTGACATTCCCCTGACTGGCAGAGGAAGTGTCCGGCTGCAGCAGTGCCGTCCCCGGACTGACATCCCCCTCATCTGCCAAACGTGCAAACTTGTTGGGGTGTGTCAGATCAGGGCTAGCCTCCCTGGCACTCTTCCCTCTACCCCGCTTTCTAACTGTTACCCAGCTAGCTACCTCACTTTCCTCAGCCTCCTCTCTGTCACCCTCCCCCTCATCTACCCCAAAGAGTGCTTGCTCGGTGAGAAGCAAACTCTTTTGCAAATTATCAATGCCTCTCAGTGTTGCAACTTGCCCGTTTAGAGACTCGATTTGCGATTCCAAACGGGTTATTTGCTCACATCTAGAACAAAGATATGCACCCTTGAACTCCTGTTCCAGGACTGCATACATCATGCAAGATGTGCACTGGACTGCGTTGTAAATTGTGCAACACATACTAAATGGGGATTACAACAGTAAAAAAGTAAAACAGTATATATGATTCAGACCTAGACCCTGTCTGCTGTAGCCGAAGGGCTATGCTAAACCAAGCCAACAACACACAAGGAAATTATATCCAACCTTAGTTTCCAAACTCCTTTTCTTAAACTCCTTGTTTTTTTAACTCCACTTAATAAGAAGCCCACTTAGTAGAGCAGGCCCCAGGAAGAGCAGGCTCTACAGAGTTTTAGTGGGTTAATTTATAGCACCTGGTTGCCCAGGGCACTCCCCTTAATTAAGCAGAGAAAAAAAAAAAAAAAGGTTTAAATGGCAGTACTAGAATACCAACACTTAACTTTCAATGATCTCTGCTGCAATCCACACTCAGCCACCTGCAATCACTCCCACAAAACCACACACAGCACTAGAACTCCTTGTTTTTTTAACTCCACTTAATAAGAAGCCCACTTAGTAGAGCAGGCCCCAGGAAGAGCAGGCTCTACAGAGTTTTAGTGGGTTAATTTATAGCACCTGGTTGCCCAGGGCACTCCCCTTAATTAAGCAGAGAAAAAAAAAAAAAAAAAAGGTTTAAATGGCAGTACTAGAATACCAACACTTAACTTTCAATGATCTCTGCTGCAATCCACACTCAGCCACCTGCAATCACTCCCACAAAACCACACACAGCACTAGAACTCCTTGTTTTTTTAACTCCACTTAATAAGAAGCCACTTAGTAGAGCAGGCCCCAGGAAGAGCAGGCTCTACAGAGTTTTAGTGGGTTAATTTATAGCACCTGGTTGCCCAGGGCACTCCCCTTAATTAAGCAGAGAAAAAAAAAAAAAAAAGGTTTAAATGGCAGTACTAGAATACCAACACTTAACTTTCAATGATCTCTGCTGCAATCCACACTCAGCCACCTGCAATCACTCCCACAAAACCACACACAGCACTAGAACTCCTTGTTTTTTTAACTCCACTTAATAAGAAGCCCACTTAGTAGAGCAAGCCCCAGGAAGAGCAGGCTCTACAGAGTTTTAGTGGGTTAATTTATAGCACCTGGTTGCCCAGGGCACTCCCCTTAATTAAGCAGAGAAAAAAAAAAAAAAAAGGTTTAAATGGCAGTACTAGAATACCAACACTTAACTTTCAATGATCTCTGCTGCAATCCACACTCAGCCACCTGCAATCACTCCCACAAAACCACACACAGCACTAGAACTCCTTGTTTTTTTAACTCCACTTAATAAGAAGCCACTTAGTAGAGCAAGCCCCAGGAAGAGCAGGCTCTACAGAGTTTTAGTGGGTTAATTTATAGCACCTGGTTGCCCAGGGCACTCCCCTTAATTAAGCAGAGAAAAAAAAAAAAAAAAAGGTTTAAATGGCAGTACTAGAATACCAACACTTAACTTTCAATGATCTCTGCTGCAATCCACACTCAGCCACCTGCAATCACTCCCACAAAACCACACACAGCACTAGAACTCCTTGTTTTTTTAACTCCACTTAATAAGAAGCCCACTTAGTAGAGCAGGCCCCAGGAAGAGCAGGCTCTACAGAGTTTTAGTGGGTTAATTTATAGCACCTGGTTGCCCAGGGCACTCCCCTTAATTAAGCAGAGAAAAAAAAAAAAAAAAAAGGTTTAAATGGCAGTACTAGAATACCAACACTTAACTTTCAATGATCTCTGCTGCAATCCACACTCAGCCACCTGCAATCACTCCCACAAAACCACACACAGCACTAGAACTCCTTGTTTTTTTAACTCCACTTAATAAGAAGCCCACTTAGTAGAGCAGGCCCCAGGAAGAGCAGGCTCTACAGAGTTTTAGTGGGTTAATTTATAGCACCTGGTTGCCCAGGGCACTCCCCTTAATTAAGCAGAGAAAAAAAAAAAAAAAAGGTTTAAATGGCAGTACTAGAATACCAACACTTAACTTTCAATGATCTCTGCTGCAATCCACACTCAGCCACCTGCAATCACTCCCACAAAACCACACACAGCACTAGAACTCCTTGTTTTTTTAACTCCACTTAATAAGAAGCCCACTTAGTAGAGCAAGGCCCCAGGAAGAGCAGGCTCTACAGAGTTTTAGTGGGTTAATTTATAGCACCTGGTTGCCCAGGGCACTCCCCTTAATTAAGCAGAGAAAAAAAAAAAAAAAAAGGTTTAAATGGCAGTACTAGAATACCAACACTTAACTTTCAATGATCTCTGCTGCAATCCACACTCAGCCACCTGCAATCACTCCCACAAAACCACACACAGCACTAGAACTCCTTGTTTTTTTAACTCCACTTAATAAGAAGCCCACTTAGTAGAGCAAGCCCCAGGAAGAGCAGGCTCTACAGAGTTTTAGTGGGTTAATTTATAGCACCTGGTTGCCCAGGGCACTCCCCTTAATTAAGCAGAGAAAAAAAAAAAAAAAAAGGTTTAAATGGCAGTACTAGAATACCAACACTTAACTTTCAATGATCTCTGCTGCAATCCACACTCAGCCACCTGCAATCACTCCCACAAAACCACACACAGCACTAGAACTCCTTGTTTTTTTAACTCCACTTAATAAGAAGCCCACTTAGTAGAGCAGGCCCCAGGAAGAGCAGGCTCTACAGAGTTTTAGTGGGTTAATTTATAGCACCTGGTTGCCCAGGGCACTCCCCTTAATTAAGCAGAGAAAAAAAAAAAAAAAGGTTTAAATGGCAGTACTAGAATACCAACACTTAACTTTCAATGATCTCTGCTGCAATCCACACTCAGCCACCTGCAATCACTCCCACAAAACCACACACAGCACTAGAACTCCTTGTTTTTTTAACTCCACTTAATAAGAAGCCACTTAGTAGAGCAGGCCCCAGGAAGAGCAGGCTCTACAGAGTTTTAGTGGGTTAATTTATAGCACCTGGTTGCCCAGGGCACTCCCCTTAATTAAGCAGAGAAAAAAAAAAAAAAAAGGTTTAAATGGCAGTACTAGAATACCAACACTTAACTTTCAATGATCTCTGCTGCAATCCACACTCAGCCACCTGCAATCACTCCCACAAAACCACACACAGCACTAGAACTCCTTGTTTTTTTAACTCCACTTAATAAGAAGCCCACTTAGTAGAGCAGGCCCCAGGAAGAGCAGGCTCTACAGAGTTTTAGTGGGTTAATTTATAGCACCTGGTTGCCCAGGGCACTCCCCTTAATTAAGCAGAGAAAAAAAAAAAAAAAAAAGGTTTAAATGGCAGTACTAGAATACCAACACTTAACTTTCAATGATCTCTGCTGCAATCCACACTCAGCCACCTGCAATCACTCCCACAAAACCACACACAGCACTAGAACTCCTTGTTTTTTTAACTCCACTTAATAAGAAGCCCACTTAGTAGAGCAGGCCCCAGGAAGAGCAGGCTCTACAGAGTTTTAGTGGGTTAATTTATAGCACCTGGTTGCCCAGGGCACTCCCCTTAATTAAGCAGAGAAAAAAAAAAAAAAAAAGGTTTAAATGGCAGTACTAGAATACCAACACTTAACTTTCAATGATCTCTGCTGCAATCCACACTCAGCCACCTGCAATCACTCCCACAAAACCACACACAGCACTAGAACTCCTTGTTTTTTTAACTCCACTTAATAAGAAGCCCACTTAGTAGAGCAGGCCCCAGGAAGAGCAGGCTCTACAGAGTTTTAGTGGGTTAATTTATAGCACCTGGTTGCCCAGGGCACTCCCCTTAATTAAGCAGAGAAAAAAAAAAAAAAAAGGTTTAAATGGCAGTACTAGAATACCAACACTTAACTTTCAATGATCTCTGCTGCAATCCACACTCAGCCACCTGCAATCACTCCCACAAAACCACACACAGCACTAGAACTCCTTGTTTTTTTAACTCCACTTAATAAGAAGCCCACTTAGTAGAGCAGGCCCCAGGAAGAGCAGGCTCTACAGAGTTTTAGTGGGTTAATTTATAGCACCTGGTTGCCCAGGGCACTCCCCTTAATTAAGCAGAGAAAAAAAAAAAAAAAAGGTTTAAATGGCAGTACTAGAATACCAACACTTAACTTTCAATGATCTCTGCTGCAATCCACACTCAGCCACCTGCAATCACTCCCACAAAACCACACACAGCACTAGAACTCCTTGTTTTTTTAACTCCACTTAATAAGAAGCCCACTTAGTAGAGCAGGCCCCAGGAAGAGCAGGCTCTACAGAGTTTTAGTGGGTTAATTTATAGCACCGTGCACAAGATTTTACACCGGATCTTCAAACAAGATGTCCGTGGTTGCTTCTTCAAGCTCAAATGGATGAGGTATGATTTATTTATTTTTTACCGCCATTTTAGGGAAAATTGGTTACCAAGAAGCAAGAGAAAATTCGCCTTTGTGATAAATCTGATTTTTCCTGCAATTCAGATTGAAGTTCAATTTGGATACTTCGATTTGCTCCATACTACTTATGACAATGTATAGAAATCATGTTCTACACCCCCCTTTCCTTTTGGCCCAACCCCTTTTTAAAAAGAAGATGGACATTGATCCAGGGATTTGTTCCGTAAATCGATAAAGCAGGTAGTGATGAGCGGCATAGGCAATATTCAAATATTCGCTATAAATTAGCAAATTCGAGAATTTGTGATCTCCAGTCATTGTTTACTTTATTTTCAAAAATATATTTGCGATAAATTTGCGATTAGAATATTCACCACTATTCACGAATACTATAATAATGACGAATATTCGATTTCGACGAATATTCTAGCGAATATTCGCGAATTTCGTCGAAATCGAATATGGCACCTCCCGCTCATCACTAGACAACGCTACAGTACACAATGCCCGCAGGACAAGGGACTTCTTCCAGGAGAATAGCATCACTCTTTTGGCCCATCCTGCGTGTTCCCCTGATCTAAATCCAATTGAGAACCTTTGGGGATGGATGGCAAGGGAAGTTTACAAAAATGGACAACAGTTCCAGACAGTAGATGGCCTTCGTGCGGCCGTCTTCACCACTGGGAGAAATGTTCCCACTCACCTCATGGAAACCCTTGCATCAAGCATGCCGAAACAATAACGGCGGAGCTACTCATTACTGAGTTCATGTTTGGAAGTTGGATTTCTGTTTTGGGGGGTTTAGGTATTTTTTGGAGGTGTGGTCCTAAACTTTTGATTAGCTGAAAAACAGCCTGTTTCAGTTTATTTGTTGTTTTCATTAAATTGAATGCTCAAAAAAAAAAAAAACTCCCATTTCTTCTTGTTGCATGTTGAAGCTCTACTTGGAACCTTGTTAAGATCCAGCCATGCTAAATAGGATTGTTTGCCATTTTTCAAGTGGTCTTAAACTGTTGATCAGGAATGTATCAAGCGGCCGGATGCCTCATGAGTTAGAAATAAGTAAAGGGTGTGTACACTTTTGCAACCATTATTTGCTCCAGTGCCTCTAAATGAAAAAAAGAAAAGCTTTTACCTTTTGCTGTTTCAGCTCCTTTGCAGAGTCAGGCTACTTTCCCACCTGCGTTCAGTGCGGATCCGTCTTGTATCTGCACAGACGGATCCGCACCAATAATGCAAACGCTTGTATCCGTTCATAACGAATCCGTTTGCATTATTCATAAAAATTAAAAACCAAACGGATCCGTCCTGACTTACATTGAAAGTCAATGGGGGACGGATCCGTTTTCAATTTCACCATATTGTGTCAGTGAAAACGGATCCGTCCCCATTGACTTACATTGTAAATCAGGACGGATCCGTTTGGCTCCGCATCGTCAGGCGGACACCAAAACGCTGCAAGCTGCGTTTTAGTATCCGCTTCAAAAGCGGAATACAGGCGCAACTGAGACTAAACGCAGCCAAATTGATGCATTCTGAACGGATCCTTATCCAATCAGAATGCATTGGGGCTAAACTGATCCGTTTTGGGCCACTTGTGAGAGCCCTGAAACGGTTCTCACAAACGGACCCAGAAACGCCAGTGTGAAAGTAGCCTCATATGATTCTATGGTTACAAACCATCAAAACTTTCCTTTCGAGTTACTTCCATTCACACTCCCTGTCAAGAATAGGGGTTGAAGGAGCTGAGTAAGGCTACTTTCACACTTGCGGTAGGTAGCCTTTTCCGGTGGGGAAACAGCCTGCCGGATCCATGCTACCACAAGACCACCGTGCCTCCGGATGTTCGCTCCGGCCCCATTCACTATAATGGGGGCGGGCCAGAGGAAACATGCCGAGAGGCGGCCGGACAAATACTGCAGCGGGCTGTAGTTTTATTCCGACAGCCTCTCGGCATGTTTGCTGTGCTGTGGCCGGACCTCCTGCCAGCCCCCATTACAGTGGCACGGTGGACTTGCAGTCGCATAGATCCAGCAGGCTGTTCCCCCACCGGAAAAGGCAACAGCATGTGTGAAAGTAGCCTAATACATGATTGTACAATCAGACTACACATAGTTTGTAGTCTGTTACTATGGAAACACATACTATACTTCCAATGACATTCATCCCATAGAGGCAGCCCATGAAGATTCTATTGGGCTCTTCAAGACAGGGAGCTCAGCCCTGAGCAGTCCATGCTATTTTGCTTTGGCAAGAAATCATGCAGGACTCCGGCTATTCACAAACAAGAGCGTGACCCAAAGGTCATAAAATTAGAGGGGGGGGAGCTCCTCTGTTCTGGATGGCATAACCTGGTACCAGATTGATCTCGGCTCCCATCCTTTCTATGTAAACCACTGGACACACCTTAATGCAGTTATGTGCGAGCAACTGTATGAATTACACATTATGTAATGAATGCATATGTGTAGAGCAATCTCTGTTCAGAAGCTGAACAAGAAGAGAGTGCAGGGAGATCAGAACTCAAAGGCCTGTAAAATAATGCTCTACCTTTATTGGTATACTGTATGTCATGCAAATTGTTGCATATATTAAAGGGGTTACATAGTTACAGAGTTGTTAAAGACAAAAGTCCATCAAGTTCAACCTGTAACCCTGCTATTAGCATTGAGCGCAAATTTTTGAAGCGCGAATTTTAATCGTGAATATCGCCACTTTGAGAATTCACAAATATTTAGAATATAGTGCTATATATTCGTTATTGTGATTAATATGCGATTTAAATAATCACGTATTGCGATTGTAACTTAAGGCGACTTTCCTATTGGTTTGATATCTAGAATTAGTGAAGATGACGAATATGATGAATGTATTCGTCATATTCCTCAAAACGAAGATAACGAAATATTCTCCATCTTTGTTTTATCTCCATATTCGTCAACTTTGCTAATTCTAGCAATCAAATAGGAAAGTTGACTATAGAGACAGCTGTGTTTAATTCGCTATGCGATTATATTACTTAGCTTTTTTTTATAAATAGAATAATTATAATAATTATCAAGTATTATAATTATTCTATTTATAAAATACATTCGTCATATTCGTCAACTTCGCTAATTCTACCAAGTAAACCATAGTAAACCAGATCTATGTTGAAATCGCAATGCGATTACTTCAATTTATATTAGTCGCATTGCGATTTCAACGTAATTCTCAAATCCGACAGTACATTCTAGTATGGAGACGTTCCCATGGTGATGAGGGCGCTCCATGAGCACAGAAGTCGGCAGAAGCGGCAACGGGCACTGACTGGAGCAGCCAGGAAGCCAGGAATCCTAAGGACAGGTAAGAACTACTTTTGAGAAGTGGGAAAGAAAATAATATAACAATAAAAAAAAACACGAATATTCGAAATAGCGAATTTATAGCACTATATTAGAAATATTCGCGAATTAGCACAGTGCCGATATTCGCTAAAAAAAATTGATATTCGAATATTCACGCCCAACACTAGTCCTGTTGAAAAACCCAGTCGTTACCACACAGACGAGGGCCCTCAGTCATGAGGAATGCTCTCTGCAACATCTAGACATAGTCAGCGGCCGTTTGACGCCCCTGCACTTCCTGAAGCTTCATTGTTCCACTGAAGGAAAAAGCACCCCAGACCATTATGGTGCCCCCTCCACTGTGGCGCGTAGAAAATATCTCCGGTGGGATCTGCTTGTCGCAGAACGTTGGAAACCATCAGGACCATCAAGGTTAAAAAATTTCTCATCAGAGAATAAAACTTTCTTCCACCTTTGAATGTCCCATGTTTGGTGCTCTCTTGCAAAGTCCAAACGAGCAGTTCTGTGGCGTTCAAGCAGATGAGGTGTTTGAAGACGTTTTTTGTTTTTGAAGCCCTTCAGTCTCAGATGCCGTCTGATGGTTATGGGGCTGCAGTCAGCACCAGTAAGGGCCTTAATTTGGGTCGAGGATTGTCCAGTGTCTTGACGGACAGCCAATTGGATCCTCCGGCTCAGTGCTGATGACATTTTTGTTGGGTCTTCCACTTGACTTTTTTGTTCCATAACCCTCAGGATCATTTAAGAAATTCCAAATGACTTACTGCGTCCCACCTCAGCAGCGATGGCGCGCTGTGAGAGACCCGGCTTATGCAGTTCAACAACCCGACCACGTTCAAAAAGGGAGAGTTTTTTTGCTTTTGCCATCACAACGTGTGACTACCTGACAGAAAATGACAATGAATCCACATCTTTGCACAGAATTGGCCTTTTAAAGGCATGTGGTCCTAAAATTTGGATCAGCTGAAAAACACCCTGTTTCGGTTTAATCGTTATTTTCAATTAATTGAATGCTCAAAAAATTTTTTGTCTCACTCCCATTTCTTCGTGTTGCATGTTGAAGCTCTACTTGGAACCTTAAGATCCAACAATGTAAAATATGATTTTTTGCCATTTTTCAAGTGGTCTTAAACTTTTGATCAGGACTGTATGTTACAGAAAAGTTTTTCCACTTGTGGGAGGGGGGATAGTATTTAAAACTGCATCTTTTATTTTTAGAATAAACAGCATTTATGGAACAAAAAGATGATTATTATGTCTTCCCAATGTGTCCAGAAATTCATTATATACTTTTATTTCTCAAGCAAAGCAGGCAGGACCTTTAACTAACAAAAAGTAATTTCACAAAATTGCAACAAGATCTTATTATACGGATGATAAATATCCTGAGACATGCAAATTTTGTCGCCATTAAGGCAATTGTTGACTTCAATATGAGCTTGATTGCTAAGGCATCGATAGCCAGGATCTACGTTATTGCCATATTTATGGCTGGTTTGATTTTCAATTGAGCCCTGGGGATTGAAGTAATAAAAATATACAATTTGGAAATAATGTGCCATCAAAAAACACATAAAAATGATTTAAAAAAAAAATCTATATTTAGACCCAAGTGTAACGCCTGCACTGTAACAAATGTCAGACGCTCCCCGCGCTGGAGGAGTAGAGGGAGGTAATATGCAATTATAATTCCAGGGCTGCTGAACTTCTCACCATTGAGTCCAAAGCGCTGGGAGAAGGTGATTGCTCGTTATAACCTTGAGGGAAAGCAAAGGAATGAATGAGGCACAAAAAAAAAAGCAATTTAAGATCCGTGAATATTTCAAATGTTATAAAACATATCAGTATTGAAGTGCAACATTTACATTCCTAAGTACTGATTGAATTGCGCTGATTTTATTCTGACTTTCCCAGAAAGGTGCAGTGGTGACTGGCACAAGCTTGTAGGAATACATAGACCATGGAAAGATTGCCCAGAGTCTATACTCTATATTAGTCTAGGGGCTGAAGATATTATTGCATTTCTGTGCTCCTGCGTTATCAAAAATAAAAAAGATGGATGAATGAAAAGATAGATAGATAGATAGATAGATAGATAGACAGATAGATAATAGAGATAGATATACAGACAGACAGATAGATAATAGGTGACAAATAAATATGAGATAGATATGTGACAGGACGATAGAGAAATAGAAAGACAGACACATGGAATATATATTGATAAATTAAATAGAAAGATAAATAGATAGATAGTTACATTTTATATATATTTATGGCATACAGTATACAATAGATAGATGAATAATAGATAGATAGATAAATAATAGATAGATACAGTGGGATGTGAAAGTTTGGGCAACCTTGTAAATCGTCATGATTTTCCTGTATAAATCGTTGGTTGTTACGATAAAAAGTGTCAGTTAAATATATCATATAGGAGACGCACACAGTGATATCTGAGAAGTGAAATGAAGTTTATTGTATTTACAGAAAGTGTGCTATACTTGTTTAAACAAAATTAGGCAGGTGCATAAATTTGGGCAGCACAAAAAAGAAATGAAATCAATATTTAGTAGATCCTCCTTTTGCAGAAATTACAGCCTCTAAACGCTTCCTGTAGGTTCCAATGAGAGTCTGGATTCTGGTTGAAGGTATTTTGGACCATTCCTCTTTACAAAACATCTTTTAGTTCATTCAGGTTTGATAGCTTCCGAGCATGGACAGCTCTCTTTAAGTCACACCACAGATTTTCCATTATATTCAGGTCTGGGGACTGAGATGGCCATTCCAGAACGTTGTACTTGTTCCTCTGCGTAAATGCCTTAGTGGATTTTGAGCAGTGTTTAGGGTCGTTGTCTTGTTGAAAGATCCAGCCCCGGCGCAGCTTCAGCTTTGTCACTGATTCCTGGACATTGGTCTCCAGAATCTGCTGATACTAAGTGGAATCCATGCGTCCCTCAACTTTGACAAGATTGCCAGTCCCTGCACTGGCCACACAGCCCCACAGCATGATGGAACCACCACCATATTTTACTGTAGGTAGCAGGTGTTTTTCTTGGAATGCTGTGTTCTTTTTCCTCCATGCATAACGCCCCTTGTTAAGGCCAAGTAACTCAATTTTAGTTTCATCAGTCCACAGCACCTTATTCCAAAATGAAGCTGGCTTGTCCAAATGTGCTTTCGCCCACCTCAAGCGGCGGAGAAAAGGCTTCCTGTGCATCACTCTCGCATACAGCATCTCCTTGTGTAAAGTGCACAGAATGGTTGAACGATGCACAGTGACTCCATCTGCAGCAAGAAGATGTAGTAGGTCTTTGGTGCTGGTCTGTGGGTTGACTCTGACTGTTCTCACCATTCGTCGCTTCTGTCTATCCGAGATTTTTTTGGGTCTGCCACTTCGAGCCTTAACTTGAACTGAGCCTGTGGTCTTCCATTTCCTCAATATGTTCCTAACTGTGGAAACAGACGGCGGAAATCTCTGAGACGGCTTTCTGTATCCTTCCCCTAAACCATGATGGTGAACAATCTGTATCTTCAGGTCATTTGAGAGTTGTTTTGAGACCCCCATGTGGCTACTCTTCAGAGAAAACTAAAAGAGGAGGGAAACTTACAATTGACCCCCTTAAATACTCTTTCTCATAATTGGATTCACCTGTGTATGTAGGTCAGGGGTCGCTGAGCTTACCAAGCCAATTTGAGTTCCAATAATTAGTTCTAAAGGTTTTGGAATCAATAAAATGACAAAGTGCCCACATTTTTGCACCTGCCTAATTTTGTTTAAACAATTATAGCACACGTTCTGTAAATCCAATAAACTTCATGTCACTTCTCAGATATCACTGTGTGTGTCTCCTATATGATATATTTAACTGACATTTTTTATCGTAACAACCAACGATTTATACAGGAAAATCATGACGATTAACAAGGTTGCCCAAACTTTCGCATCCCACTGTAGAGATAGATAATAGGTGACAAATAAATATGAGATAGATATGTGACAGGATGATAAACAAATAGATAGAAAGACAGACACATGGAATATATAGATAAATTAAATAGAAAAATAAATAGTTACATTTTATATATATTTATGGCATACAGTATACAGTAGATAGATAGATAATAGATAGATAGACAGATAGATAATAGAGATAGATATAGAGATAGATAGATAGATAGATAGATAGATATGAGATGATAGATAGATAGATAGATAGATAGATATGAGATGATAGATAGATAGATAGATATGAGATAGATAGATAGATAGATAGATAGATAGATAATAGATAGATAGATAGATAGATAGATAGATATAGAGATAGATAGATAGATAGATAGATAGATAGATAGATAATAGAGATAGATATGTATTTATTGCATACAGTATACAGTAGATAGATAGATATGAGATAGATAAATGGATGGATAGATAGATATGAGATAGATGATACGATAACTAGATAGAAAGATATTGGAAAGATAGACAGACATAGATTAATGAAGTCTCTTTCATAACACTCGTGGAGATCATATTGACTGTGATCTTGGGCGCACTGTATAAGGCATGAATTACATTGTAACCCTTTGAAGTGGTGCAGTCTTACAATGTGGCCCTCAGGTTGAAACGTTTTTGGACCCCTGCTGTAGATTTTCCCTGCAGATTTTAGAACTGCTGAAAACCTTGTAGAATCTGTAATCGAGCTCCTCCACCCTGAAGGAAAGTTCTGTATAAGGGAATGACACCATTATTAATGAAATTACAATGGATAGTAATTACCCATTGTGTCAATATTCTGCTCCAATTAATATGCCAAAAACCCGGGGATTAATTTCTGCCCCAGACCTGAGTGCTACTTAAAATGCATCTTTTCCTTTCTGGCGAAACTCAAATACCGCTTTGATTGCACATTATCAAAGGTGGTGATTTGCAATGGAAATGTAATTGAGGAGCGAATCGGGAAATGAATACGTACTAATGAAGTTACTCACAACACTTCCACCGCCACATCTTTTTACATTCATATGATTTTTCTAATTAAAATGAATGTGTATACAATGTATCATTTTTTCAGAAAGTATCATTTCCAGCATTCATCATAGAAACAATCATGGAGTGTTGAGCAAAGCGAAGTGTTCAAAGCGGAATTCGGTCCAAAGTTTAGGAAAACTTCGATTCGCAGTGAATCCGAATTTCCTTTTGTTTTATGGTAGCAAATTAGTTTTTCCTAAAATGGCGGCTGTGCGCGTTACAAAGTGAAAGTAAGAAGCCCGAGAACGCAAGATCACCCATAATGCCGTGCAGCCAGCCAATCTGCAGTTAGCCATCCCCTGTGATGTCACACCCCTATAAAACCCTCATCCTGCACGGTCTCCCCCATTGTCCTATGAGCTGAGCATAGGGAGAGATGTGGCAAGCTCATGTGCTAGGGACGTGATGCTGAAAACAATTAATAGAAGAATATTGGAGAGGGATGCTGCAGGGAGATCGTAGGGAGACTGCAAGGAGAGTGCAGGGAGACTGCAGGGAGATTGTTGGGAGACTGCAGGGAGATCTTAGGGAGACTGCAGGGAGATCATAGGGAGACTGCAAGGAGAGTGCAGGGAGGCTGCAGGGAGATCGTAGGGAGACTGCAAGGAGAGTGCTGCTGAGGTAACTCCTAGTCTGTGGCCCTCCTTAGTTTCCACTTCTCCCATAATGACACAACTGCATGCAGCCCTATCCATACTAACATCACCATGTGGGAGGAAAGGTCATTGCCCTGCAAGATCAGCACCCTCCTCTCCTGAAATACTCCGTGCTGCTGCTTTCCATTAGGTCTCAATCTATGATCTGCCATTCCCTTCCTCGCGTCATGTCATTGCTACTGTCAGTTACAGCCGGGTCACTAGAGAGACACAAAGTGGATTTCAGACAACCATAGACTCCAACAGACAATGAAGCTGAGCTGAGCAATGCTAGAAAGTAGCCAACTATGAAATATTCCAGTTACTATGTGTCTCTGATAGACCAATGCAGATTTTTATCCAATGGATATAAACAATGTAGGTCCCAATTGAATGACAGCAAGGAGAGATCTTGCAAATCATAAATCACAGTGGCTCAATGGTTGGCACTGGAGCCTTCAGCGGGTCTTAGGTTCAAATCCAACCAAGGACATCTGCATGGATTTAGCATGTTCTCCCCATCTTTGTGTGGGTACCCCGTGGGGCCCCTGAAATGAACAGAGTGGCTCGTCCATTTATCTCCATGGGACCTGCTGGAAATAGCTGAGCTCTGTACTCAACTATCTCTGAAACTCCCATACAGAATGAATGGAGCAGCCATGTACATGCCTGACCAGCCACTCTATTCATATCGGAGGGGCTTCACAGGATATGGGTCCTCCATTCTCATGATCAGTGGAGGTCCCAGCACCCTCACAATTTAATATTTATCCTCTATCCTGTGAACTTCATATATCCGGAAAACCCCTTAAATATCAGCAAAGTGTATGTCCCACCTCTGGGACCCACTTCTACCTACAGAATGGGACAGCAGCCAAGCATGTGCGCCCGCTCTCCATACACAACTATGGGAGTTCCAAAAGTCGATGATCGCTGGCTTGGCTATTTGCAGCACTCCCATAGCGGTGAATGAAGAGGTGGTTGCTCTGACGTCGTATGCTATTCATTCATCGCTATAGTCCTTCCGAAAATAGCTGAGTTCACTTGGGTATTTTTGGAACTCCCATAGCCGCGAATGGAGGGCATGCTGTGCATGCCTGGCATGGTCTTCTTGTTTTCGTACACCGCACCTATCTGTAGGTAGGACCCGCACCTATCTATATTGGGACCCGCAACTATCTGTGATGATACACCATCAATGTCTGAAATGGGAATACCCCTTTAAGTCCGTCTCTTTTGATTCCCCGATACTCGCGTTGTTACATTTTAATTTGCTGAGACAGAAACAACATCATTTATTCTGCAAAGTTCTTTCTCTCAAGTTGACTTGAGCTAAATGAACGACTCCCAATGTGATGAAAGAGACCAATATACAATAAGTAAATAAAATAATAGAGGATATCAGCTCGCGCGCGCCGTTCCTGGGGTTCATTGTTCACC
Source organism: Bufo gargarizans (assembly GCF_014858855.1). NCBI lineage: Eukaryota > Metazoa > Chordata > Amphibia > Anura > Bufonidae > Bufo > Bufo gargarizans. Next base: position 10,861,638 of record NC_058090.1, on the reverse strand, counting down.
TGCTATTACTCCGTCTGCTCATTAAGCTAAAATGTCTTTCAATAACAGTCTAACGAGGTCTGGTGATAATTGCCGCTGACAAATGAACTGTCATCATGAAGAAAGCACAGCTGTATGTCTCTATTATACTCACAACCCGACGCTCACATTCGCGCATCTTCACTCATTAAAAGTAAAAACTAAAAAGCACAAGACAAAAATATGTGCACTCCACTACTAATTGACCAGTCCGGCAATTTCAATTGCACCCAGTGCATCCAATCCATAGTGAAGAGTAGGGGAGGGCAATGACAACTCAGGGCCGCTAAAGGAGTTATCCCATGATTGATGTAAAAAAAAAAAAAATCATACATCATATAGCACATGACGACCTCTTTATAAAAAAAAACTAGAACCAGACCTGGACCTCAGGTAGATCCAGAGATCCCCACATTCACTGCTCCAATTGTTCTGCTAGATTCTCTTCATGCTGGCAGCTCAGGGAGTGTGTCCTTTCTGCTGCAGCTCTCTCCCTGCAACTTCCACATCTTCTTACAGAACATATGGCTGGTAACGGGTAAAGATTTAAACTGAGCACGTGCGACCAGCTTAGTGAGATGGTCAACAAAATAAGGAAAAGAGCAAACAGCAGGTGGCGCCATACAGATACATTTTATTGAATAGATCACTGGCTATACATGCTATAAAGTTTTGATTACATGTAATTACAAAAGTATTCAGATCCAGGCACTGATTTGAAAAATGTAGAATTTGTTTCAGGACACAACCCCTTTAAAAGAGGTTTTAATAGAAGCAACATTTTTTTTAAGAAAGGAGGGCCAGAAAAGGTTAAAAATAAAAAAAGTATTGATTACTTACCCTTACCCTGGGTACCCTTACCCTGGGTTCAAACGCGCTGTAAAACGCTCAACACATGAAAACCAATGCTTCCCTATGGGAATGGTTCTCACCTGGGCGTTTTACAGCGCGTACGATCGCTCTGTAAAACGCCCGACGCATAATCAAGTACTTGAGCTTCTTTGGGGCGTTTTGACGCGCGTTTGTGGCCATAGGACACTGCAGTCAATCACACAAACGCGCGTCAAACGCGCGTTTACTATTACAAAAAACGTGCATAAAAACGCGCGACAAAAACGTGCGTAAAACGCGCGTTTGAGAAACGCTCAGGTGTGAACCCAGCCTCACTGATCCACTGCTGCTACTTTCCAGGCAGTTCTGGTCCTAGCTGCTCTCCACTTCCTGTTCCTGGGCTTGACACACAGGAAATGGTGGAATGCTCGCTCAGCCAATCACAGGCCACAGCAGTGACCCGCCTCAGCCAGTGATTGGCAGAATGGGTATTCGGACTAATCACACAACCATGGGAAATAATTATCAATTGTGGTTACATACAAAATGGGTATCCAATGTAAAGCAATTATATAGAACAAAAATCGGAGCCCACCATGCACCACGTCACGGTCACTCAGCATGGCAAGGGGTCCTACCACTACGCTACCTATGGTGTGAACACGGTCTGAAGGTGATGAAATCCAGCTCACAGCCAAGCTTCCACACAACTGCATAGCAGGACAACTAATGCAATGTGAACAAAGCCAGACTGTAAGCCACACCCATATCAGACCATGTGATGGAGGTTACCAGGTGCAAAAAAGTGCTTAAATGCCAAGTAAAGGCACATACACTACATATAAAACAAAATCACAAAAATATCGTGGCAAATATGGCGGAGCTGCTCAAACCCCAAACACTGTAGCGTGTTTTTCATTGGGGTAGCAGCCCCACCGCATGTGGACCGCAGCAAACGACTATCCCCAGCAAAAAAATGCATACAATGAAGGATGTCGGCACGGTCCACATGCACCACTAAGGCATCCTATGCACAATGGAGCATTGTGCGGATGAAAATATAATCATATAAATCACAGACAAAAATGCACCAAACGGATATGCCACTGACTATACTGGCTAGTCATACAAGTAGATATTAAAAGCTGTGGAAGTGTGGAAGTGAGGAAGCTTGGCTGTGAGTTGGATTTCATCACCTTCAGACCGTGTTCACACCATAGGTAGCGCAGTGGTAGGACCCCTTGCCATGCTGAGTGACCGTGACGTGGTGCATGATGGGCTCCGATATCTTCCTGACAGGAATATATTGGCAAAAGTCTCAGCTTTTAATATCTGCATTTATGACTAGCCAGTATAGTCAGTGGCATATCCGTTTGGTGCATTTTTGTCTGTGATTTATATGATTATATTTTCACCCGCACAATGCTTCGTTGTGCATAGGATGCCTTAGTGGTGCATGTGGACCGCGCCAACATCCTCCATTGTATGCATTTTTTTGCTGGGGATAGTCATTTGCTGCGGTCCACATGCGGAGGGACTGCTCCCCCAATGAAAAACATGCTACAGTGTTTGGGGTTTGAGCAGCTCCCCCATATTTGCCACGATATTTTTGTGATTTTGTAAAAGTTTATGAGACAAAAATTTAGTAGTAGAACTAATAATAATTGGTAATTAGTATAATTTTTTTTATACTCTTTCTCATTATTAATACTAACTGGCAAAACACTGGGTAACACTGACATGGAAAAAGACCTAGGAATTTTAATAAACAGAAAACTAAGCTGCAAAAACCAGTGTCAGGCAGCAGCTGCCAAGGCCAAAAAGATAATGGGTTGCATCAAAAGGGGCATAGATGGCGGTGATGAGAACATAGTCCTACCACTTTACAAATCACTGGTCAGACCACACATGGAGGACTGTGTACAGTTTTGGGCTCCTGGGAACAAGGCAGACATAGCAGAGCTGGAGAGAGTTCAGAGGAGGGCAACTAAAGATTTCTAAAAATTGTAAACAGGTGGCTCACTCTGGTTTACTACGACTGGTGCACAGGTTCAAAGAAACACCCCTAGTTCTGACTTGTATAAATATATAATGGATGGAACCAGCACTCAAAACAATAGGAATTCACGTGGAAATGAAGTAAGGGTATTTAAAAATGTATTAAACACTACACCATGTGTACACAAAAATATATATATATAAAATATCAATAAAAACATATATCAATTATAAAATACAAATGAGGATAAATTGTCTTCGAAGTTCACTATGTCACAAGAAGCTGCATCCGTATCTTCCCTGATAGGTATGACTTATTGGATCACAGCTGTTTATGACAAGGCGAGTTTTAGTTGGAACCAAGTGTATGGCTGTATTCCAGATTAAATTAGACACGTGCAAGTTTCGTATGTCATATACTATTTCAAAAGGCACCACCATATATAACGTGAGACATAAGTTGTTAAAACATAGTTGACTCTCTCACTCCACTTTATGCGGTATACAGATTGCCCATTTTAAAACAAAAGGTCTGGGCACACCATGTGTGTGACTCCGACCGTACGGTAAATCTAATTCACCCACACTTATAGGGCCTTTTTAGCTCAAGGATATAGTCTCTATATGATTCCGATTATATTTATACAGACGGATTCTCACTTCAGGAGACTGTCTGATCTCTGCCCAGACTTCATCTCCATGGAGGAGGAAGAGAGACTCTCCATACTGCTGGGGGAAGAGGAGAACACAACAGCCACAGCAGCACAATGCATTACTGCCTGCCATAGACTGAGAGGAGCCTGATATACCATGGATTCTTATACCCCCACCCTGTATATGTCCCCATCCCCAACCCTACCCAATTATTTCCCACTTGCTTTGGCAATACTAAAATGTATTTAGTCCTGCCCAAAAAAGTTTATTTGATTTGATAGATAGATATGAGATAAATATTAGATAGATAGATGGATAGATAGATAGATAGATAGGCCCACGTCCTGCTACACTGCAGCAAATACTCACCTGTAAGGGCTACTTACTTCTAAAGACTCTCCGCTCACATCCCGGATTTCACCTCCACAGATGAGCAGAGGAAACTCTGCACCCTACTGGGGGAAGAGGAGTCCACTGTGGAGATCGTTGCCCAATATCTCTCAACCTGTCACCAACTGATAGGAAGATGAGACACCATGGACTATTATACCCCCATACTGCCCCTTTAACCCAACATCCACCCCCTTTAATTCCCACATCAAACCCCCCTCTACAATACCTATTATTTATTTTGCTTTGGCATGCTAAATGTTTTATTTGGACGTGCCAATAAAGCTTTATTGAATTGAATTGAACTGAATTGATAGATATTGGAAGATAGATAGATAGATAGATATGCAGTGTACTGATGCTTGTTGTCCTTGTTTGCTTTTACATTGCAGCCATGGTGGCTTTCACCTGAACCCCTTTTTCACATTTATTTGGAGGTGCTGTTGTAACTTTGCTTTTTGCATTTTAGATAGATAGATAACAGATAAGTAGATAGATAGATAATGGGAATAGATATTATTTCAGTTATAACATATTAGAAGCGCAGGAACCCAATGAGAGATCTAATGAGACCTCAGGACGCTCGTCTGTAAAACAATGGCGCGATGATTCATACGTACACCACTGACCTTTCCTGCAGCTAATGATTCTCGCCGCTCATCGGCCGGGTCCTTTGTTTGTTTTTTCCTGCAGAAATTTCCAGCTGCGAGTATAAGAACACAAATTAATGCACAAAGGTTGGAAGCTTAGTTGCTTCAGATTTCCAGATATGTTAATTCCTGATTTACATTCCCTGTTACACACTGGGCTCCCTGTGATACCGTAACTTGAAGGCCTAAGATTATCCGCTACTATGTCAGATACAAAGGAGAATGACCTTTCATTATCTATGATAAAATAAAGATTAAATATAAATTTTCTGCTATAAATGCTGTGGAATTGGACAAATCCATGGCAACCCCATGTACAAAAGGCAAGGAAGAGCTGGAAATGTCTGTACACCAAGACTAAGAGTCAAACAGACAGAGAAACCCTTGTTCCTTGGAAAGTCCAACCATCTTGGCCATCAAAATGTTCTCCCATAGGGATAGCTGATACCACACTGCCAATCATCTATGGATATTTAGGTCCAAGTAAAATAATGGGAACAAGTCCGTTTAATCACCAGATCAACAGACAGAGTAATTAGAAGCAACTCAAGTTCAACAGGTAAAGACTTAAGGTTAGGTGGAGCTAACAGGTGAAGGACACTTAGGAGACCCAGATCCAACTATGAACTATGAATTGAGAACATACACTATAGTTTGGCAAGGCTTAGAAAAGAAGGAGATGGTTATGAAGGTGCATGATATGGCTTTCTCAAGGACACAAGCATGGAGGTCTTCAAGAAAGACGAGCAAAAAGCAATTAGTGGTTTGAAAGAACTTAGATGGATTTCTCCCACTATGGACTTGTGGACATTAGGACCCCCTACTAATCCTAGGGCCATGTTTTTGGCTAGATGTCAATCTCATTAAACTGAATCTGAGATATGGAAACAGCCATGGATGTCTGTCCACTGTGTGTCTAAGGGCTTGTTCACACGAACGTGTGCTGCCTGTTGCCGTTTTGCAGACCGCATTTGCAATACACGGGCACCGTTTCATGTGCATTCCACATCACGGATGCGGACCCATTCACTTCGATGGGTTTGCAAATCCGGAGATGCGGAACGGAATCACGGAACGGAACACTACGGAAGCACTACGGAGTGCTTCCTGGGGTTCCGTTCCGTGCCTCCGCACCGCAAAAAGATAGAACATGCTTTATCTTTTTGCGGAACGGAGGGATCGCGGACCCATTCCAGTGAATGGGTCCACGATCCCCATGCGGCTGGGCAACAGTCAGTGCCCGTGCTTTGCGGACTGCAATTTGCGGTCCACAGCATGGGTACCGGCTTCACACAGTCATGTGAACGAGCCCTAAGATAGAGAACGTAGGTTTCCAGCCTTACAGAAGAAACTAGTAAGTTAGCCACCATCCATTAGAGGGATTGCCTTCCATTAGCTAAATATGCCCTAATGTCTCCAATTGAGCTGTTTCATATGGAGTCCTTCAGTAAAAGAAAACTGTTGTATCCTCCATGAAAAAAACAATTCCAGAACCTTGCAGGACAAGCTTTAGTTTTTATTGGTACCATTTTTTTTTGCTTTTTTTTTAAGTGAAAGGTGACAAAAAATTGGTGAATCACATATTTTTATTATTATTTATTATTATTTCTAATATTCATTATTTTTTTCCTGGATGTATTTCTATACCGCTTCAGTAAAGTACCGATTTTTACCTCTGCGAGACTGAGCTGGATTCTGCTTTTCATTTGGACTTCAAGTCATCTGCATCCAGGTGCGGTGTTCCGTGCTCACAGCAGAGAAGGAGCAGGTGAGAGCAGCACTTTTTATTTGCTAGATATTTTTATTAGTTTTTTTTTCTGTTGCGACATTCACTGTGCAAGTAAAATAATTTAGTTTTTGGACATGCCAATTATGTTTATTTTTTTTAATTCTTTACTTATTTCTATATGTGAAATTGGGAAAGAAGTTTATAAATGTTAATATTTTGTGTGGGAAGGGGGTTACATTTTTTACAAACATAAAAAAAAAAATGTTTGTCCCCTTAGGGGTCTTGAAGATGCAATCTTCTGATCATTTGTACCATAGACTGCAATGGAATACTATTATAGTCTATGGGATTTTTACTGGCTGCCTGTCAAGTCTTGCTGCTGGCATGGCTTAATGTGCACTTTACTTTGACAGGTCTGGGAGCCTTCACAAGGCCCTAAGGCTGGTGATGGCCTAATCTCCGTCAGTCCAGCTGTGGTAAAACTACGACTCCCAGCATGCTCCATTCATTTATATGGAGTTCTGAGAACAGCCAAGCAAGTGTACACCTTAGGAGTTGTGGTTTTACCACAGCTGATGTGCCGTAGGTTAGCCATCACAGCCCTAGGCTGTCATAGCAACCAATTGAAGCCCAGCGTTTTTGTCTCACGGCTCAGATGACAAGGATGCATGTGAGGGGATAAATGACCAGGATCGGAGTTATCTCCGATCTTAGTTATTACAACCATGTGTCATCTGCAATATACAGACAGCACATGCCATGTATGGAGCTTGATCACCTCGTGAGCCATCTCCATACATATGCCTCCCACCCATGATAGATTGATGGATACATCTGTCAAGGATCATTAGAGGGCTAATACAACATTATCCTGCTAGTCATGAGTAAGGGCTAAAACTGGTTTCTGCCCGAAACGCGTAGAATTTGCACTCTGTACCTGGATGTTTTTACATTGAATATTGAATAAAGTGCTTTTGGATTACCATAGACGAGCTGAACAAACTTCCTTTCTTCATATTAACATTATCCTGCTGGCTTTAGAAGCAGCTGATTGACATTGTGCTGTGTGGGGATTCGCTCTGGTAGTTGGGATAAGCAGGGGCAGTACAGAGGGAAAGTACAAGTTCGTAATTCAAATGTCCGTGTTTATTCACACATGAGGTCAAACAAAAACACTCTTTGCAAGGGTGGTGTTTGTTCACGCCAAGTAGAAGGTTTGTGCATAAAAAAAAGTCACCTTGTCAGCGGTTCTACCTCCAGCAGTCCAAATGCAGGCTTTAGGTGGCCTTCTCTCCCAACACACGGGTCTCAGCTTTCCTGCCCAGCACAGAGCTCAGTTCCCACACCAGCTATTGCCAGAGCTCCTCTGTCAGAGAGAGGTAATTACTCCCAACTGACACTGCCGGCTAGGCTTTTTATAGGCCAGTCAAGACCCGGCCTGGAACGTGGGGAGTAGTCACCCACCCAGCACTTTGACTACTCCCAGTAAGAGCCGTCCCGGATCAGCTATACAGCCATACTAAAATAGTAAATAGTAAAGCATTAGCTTCCGCTGACACCTGAAAATACCATCTCTTACTTCACCGAGGCCGGGAACGTCGGTGACGCATACCTTTCATCAACGACAGACCCTTGCGCCTTCCTACAGCTGTTATTTAGTCTATAATTTACAAGTGACTCTGCTGGTATTACTCCCTCTAGCACTTACAGTATAATGCAAGTAAATTAGATCCTTTATGAGTCGTTAAGGTGTTAATGCAACAACAGTATTTCATTGCCTTCAGAAGCAGCTGATTGACATTGTGCTGTTATTCAGTGTATGATCTACAATGACACCCAAATCCTTCTCTACAAGTGACTCCCCCAGTGTAAGGGCTCATGCACATGACCGTATGTATTTTGCGGTCCTCAAAAAACGGATCCGCAAAAAATACGGATGACGTCCGTCTGCATTCCATATTTGCAGAATTAAACAGCAGGCCCCTAATAGAACAGTCCTATCCTTGTCTGTAATGCGGACAATAATAGAACAAGTTCTATCTTTTAGCGGAACGGATATATGGAAACGGAATGCACACGGAGTACATTCCGGGGTTTTTTTGCGGAACCATTGAAATGAATGGTTCCGTATACGGTCCGCAAAAAAAAAATGGCAGAGACACGGAAAGAAAATACGTTTGTGTTCATACGCAGTATAATAATGCATGTAAATTAGATCCTTTATGAGTATTTAAGGAATGAATACAAGACAGTATTTCACTGCCTTTAGAAGCAGCAGATTGACATTGTGCTGTTATTCACCCAAATCCTTCTCTACATGTGACTGCCCCCTATATGATACATGAAGATTATTACTACCCTGATACCTATCACTGATCCACTTTGAGTCTTCCCAACTTGTACCACCTTGCCAAGTGGAGCCGGTAATTTTGGAACATCTTAAATAGACTGCAGTATGCTCCACAGCTTGGTGTCATCTTCTAAAAGAGATTAAAAAAAACTATTAACCCCATATCATGTAGGCACCTTCAAGGATCTGATGAAGGCTGGGCTGCAATACTACATGCAACCTGTGGACGGCGGTGGCGCTGTTTCTGGAAGAAAGCAGCCCCGTCTATCTAATCCTGGACAACCCCCCTATATAGTAAACACATGAGACTAAATATTCACATATCACTCTCACACCTAAAATCCTAACAAAATTTTGCAAGTCAACTAGGCGAGCACGCCTCCGAAGGTAGACGAGCCGATGGCTTCCTTCTTAAGAACGTAATACAAATTAGCTCCATTATGAAGACTGAAAGGAAGTAAAATGAGGCAGATACACTCAGATTAATCTGGTAATTAGCAGCATTGTGATCTCCCGGACTTTTGTGAACAGAAAATGTGACAACTAAGTGAACGGAATAAATTGTAACTGCGACGAAATTAATAAAAAAAGAGATTGTTGTTTTTTGCCGGCACTGGAAACCCTTGACTTGTTTAACACTTAAAAGACAGGACATTTGTGACACCTCGCATTATACTCAACTTTCCTTGACGATAATTTCAAAAACATCGCCGCGCCTCGCTAATATTGCAAGTGACAAACCGTCGCTTCTCATTAGAGGCGGACGGCGGGCGGCTTTATGTGCCCACGAAACTCATTTCGGAAACAAAAGAGGAGAAAATAAAAGTTACAAAACAATGAAATCTACGGCTTCTACTTCACCACATGGTTAGTTAAGGCAGCTCGCCCTTGACATAAGAAATCGCTGACGCGCCGTCTTCAAACAGCTGGAGGTAAGTTGGAAAGGTCAGCCAATGTTTTACCTGTCACTCCGAAATTCCTTAGGTATTTAAGATTAAATTGAAGAATGGTCAAGGAATTACAAGACGCCAAAGGGTCGAAAAATGGAGGGAATAGATCAGAAATTAACACTTTCCAAACAAGAGTATATCTTCAGGACTAGTAGCTCTTTTATTTTTATTTTTTATTTTTTTTAAGGGAAACCATCAGCAGGTATATGTCTATTTAAGGGGGTTGGACCACCAATAAATGTTATTTTTATATAATTCAGCATGACAAATTTGTCACTTTTGTCATTTGCTTTCTGTGTCAAAAATGCTCCAATTGTGAGATTTTCTCTTTGCTTCATTGAAATGCCGCCCCCTGGTGTTTAATATGTATAATAATGTGCATGTCCACCCACTGAGGTGGTCGCACCTGCTCAGTTCCATCCTTCAACTGATATCAGCCTTATTTACTGTAGAAGCGTAACAGTTAAGGCTCAAGCACACCATTAAAGTGAATGGTTCTGCATATGGGCCCTTTTTTTGGTAAAAATGGATAAGGGGGGGAAAGAGCATTATAGGGGCATCTACTGGGGGCACTAAATAAGGGAATTTTATTCTGCTACAGATTATGGAGCACTATGGCGAGGGGGGGAAGAGCACTATGAGGGCATCTACTGGGGCCACTCTGGGGACACAAGCTCTACTGGGGGCAACAAAAGGGGGTATTTTTTGTACTGGCACACACAAGGGGGGCATTGGCACACATTATGGGGACATTGTCTCTTTTGGGGGCACCGGGGGTATTTTTTGTACTGGCACACAGTGGGGCATTGGCACACATTATGGGGGCACGATAAAGACATTGGTTTTACTGGGGGCATAGAGGAGGTTTTTTGTACTGGCACACAACAGGGGCAAATTTTGTATTGGCACACAACAGGGGCACTTATTGTACTGGCACACAACAGGGGCACTTTTTTGTACTGGCACACAACAGGGGCACTTTTTTGTACTGGCACACAACGGGGGCATTTTTATACTGTTACAAATTTTGGGCAGATAGCACTTAAAAAAAATCCTGCACCCGGCCTGCCCATATGAAAAGTGGGCCCCAATGTTGGAGATGCTTTTAAAGGGGTTGAACGCTGAAGAAATAGGTTTAAAGAAACTGTTAACAAAAAGAAGACAGTGTAGATAAACTGTTATTACTGCAAGTTCAGTTTGCAAATGTTCTTGCCTTTTGAAAAGTTATGAGAAAAGTGAGCATAGCTAACCTGAGGGGAGTGGCCTTCAGAGCTTCAACATATTAATATAAAGCCAGAAAACAGGACAAAAAACAGCTCATAGCAGACAAACATTTTGGGGATCATTTATTGAGACTGGCGTTTTAGACGCCGGTTTTAATACCCCTTTCTGCAAGGGTGGCTGCGCCTATGTTGTGTAGGATTTCCGGCCTCTACATAATATCGGCGTATCCACCGCCGGTCTAAATGTACACCAGATCCCTTGCTGGCATACATGTACGCCAGATCCCTTGCTGGCGTGCATTTAGACCATTTTCTTCGCCATTGTACAGGTGTTGGAAATGATAAATGTTCGGCAATGTCCCCAACCACTCCATGACCCCCTTTTTTAGACCTGTTGTGAGACGCAAATTTGTGCCGCAATCTGCGACAGATATACACCAACAATTGGCATATTTCTGTTAGTAAAAGACCCCCTTTATTTTCTGACTTAAAGGTTCCCAAGAGTCATCAAATGTATTAAAAGGCGTGCAGTAAAAAGGACGCATTTTACTCCCGTTGTATTCTGACTCCATTGTGAAGCAACGGTATTCAAAAATCTGCTGCAGTGATTACAGAAAGTTGCAGAACTTTTCAGAATATAATTAACCTCCACAGTTCACTATTATATTTTATATTTTGCCGGACCCCCACCTGAGTCACAAGATCATCTCCAATCTAGCATTAAAAAAAAAGAAAAAAAACACACCTGGTGAGACCATTATTAATGCCGAGTTATTAAACCGATGAAATCCTATAAAACCTCAAGCCAAGATTATTAAAAATCTGAGAATATGATTAGTATTAAATGTCTCATATTACAGTAATCTCCTGGTTATCATCATGAATATGGTATCAAGATTTATGTGAGGAAGTCTCAGGAGTCACCAGGTCCCAAAACACGCAGATTAGATCTCAACTATAATATAAAGACACAAGAAAACAACATAAAGTATGAAGCTGATCACCAGCTATGTTTGAAAAAAGAAATATATATATACTTGTACATAGGAGACAGTACTACAGTAGTTATTAGAGATCAGTGAATCGAAGCTGACGAAGTGGAATTCGTTACGAATTTCAGGAAAAATTCGATTCACACAGAATGCGAATTTCCATGCGCTTCGTAGTAACAAATTGCATTTTTAGTAAAATGGCGGCTGCACGTGTGAGGACATGGAGAAATGAAGTCTGGGAAGGCGGGATCAGCCATACTGACATGCATGGAGTCAATCAGCAGCCAGCCAGCCCTGTGATGTCACAGCCCTATTGATACGGCAGCCATTTACCAGTGTACTTAGTGCAGGGAGAGACGTGTATGCAGGCGCTAGGGACAGTGATCGAAAAAAAACATCATTGTGCTGAAAAAAGACTATTTACAAGCGCAGGGAATGATTATTTAAGGTGTAGGGAAAGGATAGGGAGGAATCATTCCACTGCATTTATATAGAACAGGGTTCAGTCTGGGAGGTTACAGCCTGGGTAATAGGAACAATCATATTACACCTTGCTGCACTGACTGTGGATCCAAATTTCCATTATACAGCTCTGTAATTCCAGCAAACCGTTCTTGTTATTGGGGTGCAAGTGCTGTGTGATACAGACATTAAGAGGGTTTATTACAAGGAAATATTTCTACGTTTTATTTGCCCTTGTGCGGTGCAGTTATATTTCTAAAGAAATTTTGGGCTTTTATTAGTGGGAAAAAAAGGGCTTATTAGTTATTGTGTGGTGAAGTGTGAAAATGACAGCCCTTTTTGTCGTGTATTAGTGGAAAAAGGAAAAATATATTTGCTGCTCAGCGGTGCAGTTATCTGTTTTAAATCCCTTTTTTGCATGTATTAGTGAAAAAAGAAAAAAAAATATTTGCAGTTTACTGCCCACTTTGCTGTGTATTAGTGGCGAAATACATTTGCCGTTCATAGTTGTACTGATCTGCAGAAAAGCCTTTTGTATAAAAATAGAAAAAACTTGGGCCTAATTGCCGTTCAGCGGGGCAGTGGGATATTTTACAGCCCAGTTTGCTGCGTATTACTGTGGATATTCGCCTTTCATCGTTGTCCTTATCTGTTGAAAAGCCTTTTCTCTAAAAATATAAAAAAACTTGGGCCTATTCGCCGTTCTGCAGTGCAGTTTTACAGCCCACTTTGCTGTGTATTACTGGTGAAATAGAAATATATTTGCCATTCATAGTTGTACTTATCTGTAGAAAAGCCTTTTGTGTGAAAATAGAAAAAAAACTTGGGCCTAATTGCCGTTTGGCGGTGCAGAGAGATATATTACAGCCCAGTTTGCCGTGTATTACTGGAGATATTCGCCTTTCATCGTTGCACTTATCTGTTGAAAAGCCTTTTGTGTAAAAATAGAAAAAATTCTGACCTATTTGCCGTTTAGCGGTGCAGTGATATATTCTAAAGCCCTGTTTGCTGTGTATTAGTAGTGAAATAAAAAATATTTGATCTAACATTTGGTTATTTGACCTAACAGTATGTCAGACAGAGAAGTGCCAGGCCCTGCACAGGGGAGTGGCAGAGGCCTAGATGTTTCTGGCGCAGGCAGAGGTCGCAGCAGAGTAAGGGGCCATGGCAGCAGGGGTCACTTCGAGAGGCCTGAGCTCCCAGTGTCAGCTAGCGGTTGTGTCGTGACCAGCAACCCAGCAGTTCTTGAATGGTTGACTCGATTTTCGACTTTGTTGCAACTTACAATTATAAGTAACTAAACTTAAATTCACCAATATATTATCCCAATCTTCGATGGAAATTCCCGGATAATCAATTTGCCAAGCCTTTTGTGCCAGAGAACGTGTATTATTAAATCATGCCGAGCTGCTTCCACCTCCACACTTTGTCATCGTGCCACTCTGTGGCCTCCTCAGGCTGCTGCCACCTCCACAATCTCTTGTTGTCATGCCACTCTGTGGCCTCCTCATGCTGCTGCCACCTCCAAAATCTCTCGTCATCGTGCCACTCTGTGGCCTTCTCATGCTGCTGACACCTCCACAATCTCTCGTCGTCGTGATACTCTGGCTTCCTCATGCTGCTGACACCTCCACACTCCTCATGCTGCTGATACCTCCTCAATTTGTCATCATGCCACTCTGTGGCCTCTTCATGCTGGTGACACCTCCACACTTTGTCGTCGTGCCACTCTTTGGCCTCCTAATGCTGCTGCCACTTCCACAATCTCTCGTCATTGTGCCACTCTGTGGCCTCCTCATGCTGCTGCCACCTCCACACTTTGTCGTCGTGCCACTCTGTGGACTCTTCATTCTACTGCCACCTCCACAATCTCCTGTCATTGTGCAACTCTGTGGCCTCCTCATGCTGCTGACACCGCCACAATCTCTCATCGTCATGCCACTCTGTGGCCTCCTCATGCTGCTGCCACCTCCACACTCTGTCATTGTAACACTCTGTGGCCTCCTGATGTTGCCGTCAGAGGGCGGTCCTGCAATATCCTCAATTAAAAATACCAACAAGCCAAAAGAAAAGGGGAGGAGAAAAGAGAAGGTGAGGGTATAGCTCTATTATTAAAATAACATATGGAGCAATGTGTTCACAGATGTCAGGGCGGATCAATATAAAGACAGAGAGCAAGCATATTGACATATTCAGTATTGTAAAATAAGGTCATGTCGTTTATTTAAACCCTCTGGTTGGCGAGATCCAAGTTGAAAGATCCAGAAGGCTTCCCTATTCAGAAGTTTTCTTCTATGATCTCCCCCTCTTGGTGGTAGAAAAACTCTTTCTATACCCTGTACTCTTAGGCTAGATACATCCCCCGCATGTAAAACCGCAAAATGTAGGCTAGCTGCTGAAACGTTGCAGTTTTTATAGTGTGGTATGTCTGATATATGTTTTCGTATCCTATTTTTCAGCGGATTTATAGTGCAGCCTACATATTGCAAAGAACATATCTCGCAGGTAATCAGGTACACTACCTATTTAGTGTTACAATTAATATACGAATGTGTGTTATATAATTTACTGTTTGCAGTGGACCTGAAAACCTTATCAGCAATCATATGTTCACAGCATATACACTTTTTATGTCCGCACTTGAAACTACCTTTGAAGTGAAGCCATGTCGGTTGTGAGTTTTTTTCCTCTAAGAGAAAGCTTGGACTGATTAGATTGCCAAGAGTGGGAGCTCTCTTGGCAGCACATCTCATGCCATCAGATATGGTTTTAGACCACTGTCCATCAAAATTTAGGACATGAAAATATTTTTTCATAATTTTGCAAATCGCTGGAAATTTTTGACTGTACTGAGTAACAAAATAAGTGGCTCGTTTCTCTGGGATAGAAGAATTAGCACATCTATTGTCAGAAGGGGACTTTGGAAAGACTAAAAGATGTCAATCCATATCAGAAACTGTTTTCTTTGCCCGCTCTATACTGTTGGCTGTATATGCCCTGCGTAATAACCTGTTTTTTATATTGGAAACTTCCCTATCATAAGCATCATTATGAGAGCAATTGCGGCGGGGCCCGAATCAGTTCTCCCTTCGGGATGTTTCGGACAGTATGAGGTGGATGACTTGAATGTGCAAATAGAGTGGTATTGCCAGCCGGTTCTTTTCGGTAGGTGGATGTATTAACCCTGTGGGTGGAAATATCCCCCCCCCCCCCCCCCGACACAAGTCCAGAAATTGTATCTCTGTAGTATCAAAATGAAAAACAAATTGTATGGAATCCAAGCAAGAATTGAAATATGCAGCCAGCTCCGGTATGAACGCCACACCACCAGACCATACGATCAGCAGGTCATCAATGTAACGTCCGTACCAGAGCAAAAAAGGAGAGGTGTCGAAGAGGAGAAAATAGCCCTCCCACCATGTCATAAAAATATTTGCAATGGAGGGAGAGAACCTTGCCCCCATCGACACCCCTGATAACTGCAAGAAAAATGTATTGTCAAAAAAACAGAAGACTTGCAAATATTCCATTCACGTGTCATCTCTGTTTTGGATCCACTCCTGTTTTGTTTTTTTGGCATCAGCAATAATGATGAATTACTGACCAAATGCTCACCATGTGAAGGCGGATGCTTCACAGACAGGATCCGTTTTTTGTGGGTTATTGTTCTGATGGATCAAAGGAAAGGTAAAATAATCAGTGACGTCAACACAAACTTACTGCTGACACCATCTCCAATCTGTCGGGGGCTCTACTTGTATAAGCGTTTAATAGAACAGGTTCTGCAGACATCTATGTGGAGACAGCTGATGACGGTGTAAAAGGAGCGCGCTTCTTCTTGGCGCTAACATCAACCTGTAAGGCTGAGTTCATACTTGAGTTATTTGGTCAGTTTTGGCCCCGTGACTGTCCAAATAAGTGAAGTGTGAAGTGATTCTAAGAGCGACGCTTGTAATCTGCATGTCATACGGACTCACAGTATTTATTCACTACCAAAGCAGACTCCCTATGCGTGTTACTGCAAAGCACAGTGTTCTACACCACTATAAAGGCTCTCAACAGTCAGAAAATAGCCTTTTTTAACGTGATTCGCCGCAAATTAATTTGGATCGAACCAAATTTTTTTCCAATTTTTCACAAAAAAATTGGCGAACCAGAGAATCGCATATTTTTAAAATTCGCTCATCTCTAGCAGTTATATTCCTGTACATAGGAGGCAGTATTATAGTAGTAATATTATTGTACATAGGAGCAGTATTATAGTAGTTATATTCTTGTACATAGGAGGCAGTATTATAGTAGTAATATTATTGTACATAGGAGCAGTATTATAGTAGTTATATTCTTGTACACAAAATCAGTATTATAGTAGTTATATTCTTGTACATAGGAGCAGTATTATAGTAGTTATATTCTTGTACATAGGAACATTATTATAGTAGTTATATTCTTGTACATAGGAGCAGTATATAGTTATATTCTTGTACATAGGAACAGTATTATAGTAGTTATATTCTTGTACATAGGAGCAGTATTATAGTAGTTATATTCTTGTACATAGGAGCAGTATTATAGTAGTTATATTATTGTACATAGGAGGTAGTATTATAGTAGTTATATTTTTGTACATAGGAGCAGTATTATAGTAGTTATATTCTTGTACATAGGAGGCAGTATTATAGTAGTTATATCCTTGTACATAGGAGCAGTATTATAGTAGTTATATTCTTGTATATAGGAGGCAGTATTATAGGAGTTATATTCTTGTACATAGGAGCAGTATTATAGTAGTTATATTCTTGTACATAGGAGCAGTATTATAGTAGTTATATTCTTGTATATAGGAGGCAGTATTATAGGAGTTATATTCTTGTACATAGGAGCAGTATTATAGTAGTTATATTCTTGTACATAGGAGGCAGTATTATAGTAGGTATATTCTTGTACATGGGAGGCAGTATTATAGCAGTTATATTATTGTACATGGGAGGCAGTATTATAGTAGTTATATCCTAGAATATAGGAGGCAGTATTATAGCAGTTATATTATTGTACATGGGAGGCAGTATTATAGTAGTTATATCCTAGAATATAGGAGGCAGTATTAAAGTCTAGTTGTACAGCACATGAAGTTTATGGTATATCATAGTATAGTTACATTATTACTGTTATAATTATATTCTCAAGTTGCAGTATTTTAGTATTTTTTCTTGACTCAAAAAGGTTCTCTTTTCATTCATTTGCATTAGGTACATGGATAGGAGGTGTCATGACCTGTGCTGATCTAAGGCTGTTTCTGGCACCTATTTTGCGTTCTGTTTAAGTGCCCTTACGAGAGTCGAAAATTGTGAAGCTTGGAGAACATTGAAGGACAGACATCTTGACAAGAATAATCACTCGATGGGGCTAAAAATATTCCTGTCTGAGAGTTCATGTCCCTGAAGATGACTGCAGAGTTAGAAGGAACGTGCCCTGCCACCACCGCTGACATATCCTGACAGCTCCTGAGTGTTTGAAAGCAAAATTGTGATTTTGTCCTACACTGTATGAAATGTTAACCGCTGACTGCACCAACTGAATCCACACCGCGCACGGCTCATTGTGAGAGACGGCCACATGGGCGAGTGCTGATCTGTGGAGGAAATTAGGTGTCTAACCTGCCTGATGAGACGACACAAGCCTGATGATCAGTGTGAGGCAGAAAAACGCTCCAGAAAGGTCGAGGGGAAGCAGAAATGTGCTTGCTCCATGTCTCTCTTTGATTTTTTGGGAGCATCACCTCAGCTGCAGGCCCTGAAAAACAACAAACAAAAGGAGAGTTTATGTCACTATTTGTTGTTAACTGATTTACCCCTGAAAGCTCTCATTTTTCATTTTAGATGCTGTAATCAGTGATGAACGCAACATCTAAGGGGTTCAATGATGGGAGCAGCGCAATCACCGTTCCCTGTCATTGCGCCGGATAGTTACAAAGAAATGGACTTTGTGACGAAATAATTTGTCACAAAGCGAATTTCTTTGTGAAAAAATTTGGCAAAGCAGCGAATTGAAACATAGAAACATAGAAACATAGAATGTGTCGGCAGATAAGAACCATTTGGCCCATCTAGTCTGCCCAATATATCTGAATCCTATGAATAGTCCCTGGCCCTATCTTATATGAAGGATAGCCTTATGCCTATCCCATGCATGCTTAAACTCCTCCGCCCTAGATAGATAGATAGATAGATAGATAGATATATTTTTCTGGCTACACTTCCATTTCTGAGTCATTCTAAACTTGCGGTCTTTTCACCAGCGGTTGACAATCTCCAGGATGTATTCTGTCTTAGTTTGAGCTCATTATTTTGAGATCGCTCTTCTCCAATTATTCCAGATTTTGCACACTGCTTATTTCATGCTAATTATTAGACACAGTTGCTTTAATTACTGTATTTGCAAAAATAAATTGTTGAATGGATTTGAAATTATTTTTCAACATATTTTGCTTAAAGGGTGAGGATAATTAAATGCAAACTCTAATGAATTCTATTAAATTCTAGATAAAAGCAAACAGTTTAATTAGAAAATTTATATCATTTTCTGTCAGTTGACGAGACTTGTTTTCCATCAGAATGGGATTGATGGTGTCTTTGTACATCCAGCCGCAGTGCATTCATGTTCAGACGGCTGCTGGGAACATATCCTACAAATTAAAACATGTTTTACAGTGTAACAAACAGATTGTCCATCTAGAAGCTACTGTTCCCATGTTTCACACTCTTTTCTGTACAATTTCATCCCTTCCCCCAATACAGCAACAAGCAACTTACTGAATTTGACACCGAGACATGAAGTCTTATCTTGTTACATTGTCATAGGATGTAATGATGGAAGAATTAACTGAGCATACAAAAAGGGCAAACATTGCAACTGTCCTGTATATAAAGTGGTTAAGTGGTTAAAGGGGAGTAAAGAATATAACTACTATAATACTGCCTCCTATGTACAAGAATATAACTACTATAATACTGCTCCTATGTACAAGAATATAACTACTATAATACTGCTCCTATGTACAAGAATATAACTACTATAATACTGCCTTCTATATACAAGAATATAACTACTATAATACTGCCTCCTATGTACAAGAATATAACTACTATAATACTGCTCCTTAGTACAAGAATATAACTACTATAATACGGCCTCCTATGTACAGGTATATAACTACTATAATACTGCCTCCTATGTACAAGAATATAACTACTATAATACTGCTCCTATGTACAAGAATATAACTACTATAATACTGCTCCTAGGTGCAAGAATATAACTACTATAAAACTGCTCCTATGTACAAGAATACACTCACCTAAAGAATTATTAGGAACACCATAATAATACGGTGTTGGGCCCCCTTTTGCCTTCAGAACTGCCTTAATTCTACGTGGCATTGATTCCACAAGGTGCTGATAGCATTCTTTAGAAATGTTGGCCCATATTGATAGGACAGCATCTTGCAGTTGATGGAGATTTGAGGGATGCACATCCAGGGCACGAAGCTCCCGTTCCACCACATCCCAAAGATGCTCTATTGGGTTGAGATCTGGTGACTGTGGGGCCATTTTAGTACAGTGAACTCGTTGTCATGTTCAAGAAACCAATTTGAAATGATTGGAGCTTTGTGACATGGTGCATTATCCTGCTGGAAGTAGCCATCAGAGGATGGGTACATGGTGGTCATGAAGGGATGGACATGGTCAGAAACAATGCTCTGGTAGCCCGTGGCATTTAAACGATGGCCAATTGGCACTAAGGGGCCTAAAGTGTGCCCAGAAAACATCCCCCCACACCATTACACCACCACCACCAGCCTGCACAGTGGTGGTAACAAGGCATTATGGATACATGTTCTCATTCTGTTTACGCCAAATTCGGACTCTACCATTTGAATGTCTCAACAGAAATCGAGACTCATCAGACCAGGCAACATTTATCCAGTCTTCAACAGTCCAATTTTGGTGAGCTTGTGCAAATTGTAGCCTCTTTTTCCTATTTGTAGTGGAGATGAGTGGTATCCGGTTGGGTCTTCTGCTGTTGTAGCCCATCTTTCTTTCCCATTCTGACATTCAGTTTGGAGTTCAGGAGATTGTCTTGACCAGGACCACAACCCTACATGCATTGAAGCAACTGCCTCGTGATTGGTTGACTAGATAATCGCATTAATGAGATATAGAACAGGTGTTCCTAATAATTCTTTAGGTGAGTGTATAACTACTATAATACTGCTCCTATGTACAAGAATATAACTACTATAATACTAAGTGCAAGATAATGCACCTGGGACGTAAAAACCCAAGAGCAGAATATAAAGTCAGTGATACAGTCCTAACCTCAGTATCTGAGGAAAGGGATTTAGGGATCATTATTTCAGAAGACTTAAAGGTAGGCAGACCATGTCATAGAGCAGCAGGAAATGCTAGCAGAATGCTTGGGTGTATAGGGAGAGGCATTACCAGTAGAAATAGGGAGGCGCTCATGCCTCTCTACAGAGCACTAGTGAGACCTCATCTGGAGTATTGTGCGCAGTACTGGAGGAGACCATATCTCCAGAAGGATATTGATACTTTGGAGAGTGTTCAGAGAAGAGCTACTAAACTGGTACATGGATTGCAGGATAAAACTTACCAGGAAAGATTAAAGGACCTTAACATGTATAGCTTGGAAGAAAGACAAGACAGAGGAGATATGATAGAAACTGCTAAATACATAAAGGGAACCAACAAGGTAAAAGAGGAGAGAATATTTAAAAGAAGAAAAACGGCTACAAGAGGACATCGTTTTAAATTAGAGGGGCAAAGGTTTAAAAGTAATATCAGGAAGTATTCCTTTACTGAGAGAGTAGTGGATGCATGGAATAGCCTTCCTGCAGAAGTGGTAGCTGCAAATACAGTGGAGGAGTTTAAGCATGCATGGGATAGGCATAAGGCCATCCTTCATATAAGATAGGGCCAGGGGCTATCCATAGTATTCAGTATATTGGGCAGAATAGATGGGCCAAATGGTTCTTATCTGCAGACACATTCTATATTTCTATGTTTCTATGTTTCTATGATCAGTCACTTCAAACTGTTAACATAACAATTATTGAAAATGATTCTGTGAATAAAAAGAGGCAGAGAAATAAAGTCCTGGTTCAGTGATACGGGCCTCGTTTCTCGTACTGCAACTGTTACATCCCTAATATGATTAAGGACTTTCCTGTCGATGCCGCCCTCCTTCCTCTCATTAAACTAGATTTTAGTATCAGTAATTGGGTACTGATGGGGCTCCTCTGTATCTTTCCAATGAGAACACGATCATATGTTCCTCATAACTTGACACTTATATGTTAATTAGATTATTTTTTCCGACAGATATGCAGAGTGAAGAAGTCTGTTGAAAACTTCAATTTGCTTTTTTGTTTTGTTTTTTATTATATTAAAACATAAAATATTCATATTTACTTTTATAGGAGTGGAGCGTGGAGGGGAAGCCTTGTCTGCCCTGAATGTCAAGGGTTGTGAGCAGGAGATGACTGTGGGTATGACTAGTTCCTGAACAGTAATATCTATACGTTTGGGGGGGGGGGAGTCAGCAGTAGTTTTTTAGGTTGTTGGAAGGGGTGGAGCTTTGTTTTAGCATGCATTCTTGGTTGTGACATGTGTGATTCTTTTATAGTGTGACGCATGGTCCATGATGTGCATGTGCTGCCGATGAGTGGTGATTTGCATGTGCATGTGGCATTAATTGGGCATGAGCTGTGTGTGTATGCGGCACGTGTCCAGTGTATGATTTGCTTGTGTATGTGGCATGTATCCAATGTTTATTTGTGGCTGCCCTGTATCCAAGCTCGCTAGTTGCATACCCAGTCTGATGCCTGTGAGGTCCTTGAGGATCAATGGAGGGGCTCATATCTGTGGAGTCTGGACAGGGCTGGGATCACTCATCAGGAATTACATTTCCTATATGAAATATATTTCCTTAGAATTTGTAACAATTAAAATGGTTCTTGGTAAACAGAATGGATTTCAAAGAAGTTTTGTAAGGCCTGGGAACATCATGACTAGAGATGAGCAAAGTATTAAAAAATTCAATTTGTCACAAAGAGCATTTCTTTGTAAGTAGTGGGTGTAACGACAGGGAGCAGGGATTGCTCCGCCACCCCATCACTGTACCCCTCAGATGCCGCCTTCATACATGATCGTGGCATCTGATATAAATAAAAGAGTTTAAAATAAATAAATAAATAAATATTTACCTGATTCCGCAGCCATCTTTCTTGAAGATCTGGCGTGAAATCTGGTGCGGCCCGAGATGACGTCATCACGTCGGCCAGTGTGGTGACATCATACATCACTGCACACAGGATTTCAACAGAGATCTCCAAGCAAGATGATGGCGTGTCATAAAAGTTAAAGTTTAACGGATTGGTCATGTGTGGAGCATGCTAGAGAACAATGTCCCTTTGATATGATTTATAGCAGTGCTTTGATGACCTCATGGTCAGAAGTATGCAGATTGCAGGGACAGAGGTTAGAAGACACTGAGGCTGGAGAGAGAAAGAAAACTAGCTTATCCCAGTGTAAGATGGAGAAACAGCCACAGATTCTTGAATGCTGTTTCTGAAACTGTCATTTGGCATTTTGGGCACTAGAGGCCACTGTTTTGCAGCTACAGCCAGCACACTCTGGGATTTGAATATGCAAAACAGATGATGACTCATTCTGATGACTCATGCTGCTGTGTGTGCCAGAGAGAGCGGGAATGGTGACCTGAGCAGACATGTTTGTGCAGAGGCTGAAGACAGGATCCAGTGCCATCCTCAGGTCTGTGGGACTTGGAGTGGTCAAAGTCACTGTCAGAAGTGAGTGATGCCTGTCAGCAATGCAGATATTGCACAAGGAAGAAAGGATCGGTTCCTGGAAGGTCAATTGGACCATGGAACGTGGTTACAGACCCTGTGAGGACTCATGGTGGATGGAAGTACTTGCGAGTTGGTGTAAGTCGGCATCGGAAAAAGGACCAGGCCAGGGTCAGCGATCCAGAAGGCTGTTTAAATGATGGGAAATGCTGTTTAAATGAAGATAAACTGGTCACATAGCAAGGGGTACAAAATATTCGGTACGATGGACACCAACCTCGGGAGCAAACAGTCTGCAAAAAGCTGAGCTCTCTACAGTAGGTGCTGAATATTCTACTTCATAACCAAATCCTACCAATCTGCACCTGACGGATGCCAGTGACCACCCAGTGACCTGCCTGACACAAACTGTATGAGCTACAGCACAGCGGCTGAGCGGAAACCAAAAACTGGGGCAAAGACAGAGAAGGTAGAAGATGTATTTTATGCATTTGTCTGCTGAAAACTGGCACGCTGACCTGGCATCTGCTGCACCATGAAAATTAATTCACAAACATTTTCCTTGGGAGGGACATTTTGGCTCAGTCTTTCACGTGTATGTCTGCCTGTATTAGTCTTATAGGAGTTGTAATATGAACTTGCAAACCCCCCAGCCCTGAGCTGACCATTAAAGGGTGGGGAATAACAGAGAACGGAGGAGCCAAGCAAAGAAGAGTGTCCTAAATACAGGTAAGAAGAATACCCTGATCATATTACATGCTATAGTTTTACATTTACTTATATTTGGACATACCATTGTGAAAACGACTCTTTAAAGGGGGTCTATTACCATAAAAATTCAGTGCAATATGTAGGCAGCATGTTATAGAGCAGGAGGAGCTGAGCTATTTGATATA
This sequence comes from Bufo gargarizans, assembly GCF_014858855.1. Classification (NCBI taxonomy): domain Eukaryota; kingdom Metazoa; phylum Chordata; class Amphibia; order Anura; family Bufonidae; genus Bufo; species Bufo gargarizans. The sequence goes on along the minus strand of NC_058090.1, from coordinate 10,837,607 downwards.
TAGTTTGATGAAAAAAGGTTTAGTATTTTATTCATTTAAGCCCCTTCTATGCTGAGGAGTCATGCAGGCGGACATACTCAATGGGTGACAGTGGGTGAGCCCTGACTGAACCCAACCCACTTTTCCTGCCTAGTTGCAGTGAAAGCTCTACGCAGCAAGTCCATAACTGGTCGACGTTCCCTGTACTGCTAAAGTGAAAGACAAAAAGAGGCATAGAACTCAACCACAGAGAGAAGGGTCGTACGGAATACGGTCAAAAGCCGGGTACAGAATCGGAGAACGGAGGGAAGTCATAATAACCAAGTCAAAGTCAGAACCAGACGGGTATCACCATACAGAATCACAAGACAGAGGGAGATCAAAAGGCAAGCTGAGGTCAATATAACAAGCAATCCAAATACGCACAGACAGAACCAGGAGCACAGCAAGGGAGATAAACCTAGAACCGGCAAGGGTGTATTGCCAGCAGGGGATTCAAATAGGCCGCCGAGCCCCTGGATCAGAACCTGAAAGGTCCAGGGACTAGACGCCCATTGGACCAGAACACCAGCATCCTACAGATAGGCAGGCTGAGCTGTCACTCCGGCTCCTCTGACATTTCATGCTCCGATGCTCTCCCATGCCCTGTGCTGTATAGCGCAGGCCAAGGGCTTTTTTGTTCATATTTTCACACTGCAAGGCGGAGGCTTCTGCCTAGCAGTGTTGTCGATGACAGCACTGTTTTAAAGGGTAGGACAGCGCTAAACACCGCCCATTAGTGCCGGTGATGTAATTGGGCTCACTGCTAGGCAGAAGCCTCCTCCTAGCTTTTCCCATGGAGAGGCTGGTACGTCACCGGATCTCCAAAAAAAGGCCTTGCCCTGCGCGATTCAGCGCAAGGCAAAGGAGGGCATAAGACCATGCTCATATCAGGGGGGCTGAATGGATGAAAATGGGGATTCAGAGCTAAACCTGGACAACCCCTTTAATAATTGCACCAGATCTTCCTTAGTGTGCAAGCGCTGCGAGGAGGAGGTGAGTGAGCGATCCGTTGCCATGAACGCACTTGCGTCACCAATGAGCATGGTCAGGCAGCGCGTCACGAGGTGGCCCAGTAGCGGGTCTGACACCTGAGCCCCGAGTTACCCAGGTAAGTTGGTGACAAACTAAGCACAGAACTGCCGACTCCTCAGCATAGAATGAGCAGAGATCTCGATAAATACATTACAAGTTTTTCTGAATATTTTCCTATAAAACTATCTATTATTCTGCTCAGCTCCTTCTGCTCTATAGCATGCCGCCTGCAGGTTGCAATGTTTTTTTCGCAGCAGGTTTTCTCTAAGACAATAATGTGCTGTAATAAGAGTAAAATAAGAAACATTGATTACAAGTGTCAGAAGCCTCCTGCATTATAGGATGCATAGGACACTTCTGTAAAGCTGAGGACGTATTCCCATCCTAAAACACTGGACGGGACTGTAACTATATGACATAGTCATTATGTGCATTCACGTCTCATCATCCCCACCATTTCCATTATCCATATAATTAGGCAACAAGGATGATTCTCATTGTCTGCTGCCAAGTGGCGCTCCAGTAATGCAGACGCAGTGATTGCTGTGCCTTTTATGTACAGATGGAGGTATTTCTTCCCTCCCTCTTCCTCCGCAGCCATGTGTCGGTCAGGAGGTGTCATCCTGAAAATGTGACTGAGGCTCCACTTACCGCACCTTGTCACTCACGTTGAGGCAGAAAATTGCCACCTGCTTGTAAAGCAACAGCCGCAAAGCTGATGAAAAAGTTATTAAGAGAAATCACTTGTGGTCACATCCAGCAGAAAAGCCGCTCGGCAGAGAAGTAAAAACAGTAGCCTGAAACTGCAATGAAGTCTGTCGTGCTATGCTTCAATGTACTCTCTTGTTTTATTAGATATAAATATATACACATACATAAATACATACAGTACACACATAAATATATATTGACATACACATATAAATACTGACACAGTGAGGGTAATAGTTTGGAAAAACAGGCATTTTCCTCACAGCGTGTGCTGCTGGGCTGATTTGCAGCTAGGTGAGGTCAAATACCGGACTGGATTTTAATTGCCGGTCAGGGTTTTTAGCAGCACCTGGCTGTCCTTAAATAGGCAGCTGGGCTCAGCAGCAGGATCTCTGTGTTGAGATCTGAGGCTTGGTGCCAGGTTGGAGAGCTGAGACCCATGGGCCGAGGAAACAGGCCCCCTAAAGCCTGCCGTGGACTGCTGGAGGCAGAACTGACATCAAGCTGACTTGTCTTTTATGAACTTTCCAATTTTTTTTTAAGTAACACCAAGATGTACTTTCCATTGTGTGTGAAGTAAACACCAAGACTGCAAAGTAACGCATTGTTTTGTGCATTTGCCTCACTGAAGTTTTGCGTTAAGAACTTGTCTTTGCCTCTGTACTGCGTCCACTTACCCTATCTTACCAGAGCGAAACCCCACAATTGGTGGAGGATGCGTGCAAGCGCAGTGAGGCAGGCATGATCGCCGAAGTATTGTTTTTCATTTTTGCTCTGGGCACGGTTGTATGTCTTGCATTAAACCCGCTAAATTTCAACCCATGACCCTCGACAAAATGGAGGCCATAATGAAGACTCTTGTGGAGGCTAACTAGCAGCAGAGAGAAACTAACCTGCAACAACGGGAGGCTAACAGGCTGCAGCAAGAAACAAACCAGCTGATGTTACAACATGTGATGGCTTTACAGACGGCAGGAACATCCCAAAGCATCCATGATGTCTGGAAAGCGGTCCATGTGGCGATCCCCAAGATGCCACCCTTAGATGATGATGTACCTACCTGGCGATGTACGAGAAGGTGGCCACAAGGACGAAACTACCCCGAGACTAGTGGGCTGAGGTCGTCGCTCCATTCCTGGCATCAGATTCTCAACGGGATGTATTTCGACTTGCCGTACGATCAAGCGGCTGACTACCAGAAAGTAAAGGGTGAGATTCTGGCAAGACTGGGGGTGAATGTATTGACCCGGGCCCAGCGGGTATATCAGTGGGGGTTTAACCCGGCTGAGCCCGCGAGACCACAATATTATGACTTGTTTCACCTCTTGCAAAAGTGGCTAAAGCCTGATGTGCTGAGTCCCACAGCTATGCTGGATCGACTATTAGCTGATATGTTCTGGAGGGCTTTGCCATACCCTCTCCAGCACTGGATTGGCCAGGTGTCTCCTGGCAATGCCCTGGAGATGGTGGACCTGGTGGAACTCAATGAGGCTACTAAGAATCTACAGGGGTGTTCTTTTGGGAGGGGGGCAGTCAAAGCCCTGAAATCTCCACCCCAGTCCCGGAGATTTGAGCTGATGAAACCCACCCGGGATGTACCCACTATGGGCCTGGCTCCATTAGTCTGCTGGCAGTGTCAGGAGCCTGGCCATGTAAGGGCTGACTGTCCTCATCGGGTTGAGCCCATAGACACTAATTGTGGTTACCGTCAGTCGCTATATGCCAGGAAACTGTGTGCAACAGGTACCCCGGAATCTCTAGACCACTTGTGCCAGGTGGAAGTCAGAGACACTCAAGCGGAGGTGCAGCTGGACTCAGGGAGCCTTGTGACCCTAGTAAGGTCTACCCTAGTGCGGTCCACTGAGTATACTGGCTGGAAAGTCGGGGTGATGTGCATCCATGGAGACTTAAAAGACTACCCCACCGCGCTGGTGTCTTTAACCACGGTAGCCGGCAGATGGACCCACGAGGAGGCAGTCGCCACAAATCTACACTACAAACTCATAATAGGTAGAGACTTTCTGGGCTTCCCAGCCCTATGGCCGGTTATGAGAGTTACTGATACCCGTGAGTCAGGGGTAAACCCAGGAGATTGGCCTTGTTCAGGAGGAAGGCCAGAACCTGGGGAGCCTGAGGCTGAAGGGCCAGCAGTAGAGATGACCACCACTTCGGTGGAAGAGGGGAATACAATCCGGCTGAGTGCAATGGTGGCAGATGTGGAGGACTTGCCATCGGGTCCTGAGTTGGCAGACTTCAACGTCTCCAGGGAAAATTTCGATACAGCATATCCTGGGCCCAAGAGAATGTGGTAATAATTTATGGTGAACCACAACAACCTGGGGCCGAGTCGATATTTCCCCATTTTGTGGTTCATCAGAATATGCTGTATTGGGTAAAACAGCTGCAGGGTGAACATATTGAACAGTTGGTGGAGCCCCAGGCTTATCGCAAATTCGTGTTAGAGTTAGCCCACCAACATGTTCTTGGGGGTCATCTGGGAATGCAGAAAACACAGGACTGGATATTACAACAGTTTTACTGGCCCAGTATGTTTAGAGAGGTGGACGAATTTTGCAAGTCTTGCCCGACCTGCCAAACAACTAGCCCCCAGCACTTTTTGCGCAGTCCCTTAGTATTTCTCAGATCATCGAGGTACCATTTGAGCAAATCGCTGTGGACCTCATAGGCCCAGTTCTGAAGTCCGCTAGAGGACACCAACACATCTTGGTCATCCTATTCTACGCCACTCGGTATCCGGAGGTGGTGCCACTGCGACATACATCGGCTAAACTTATAGCTAAAAAGTTAATGGAGATTATTTCCCGAATGGGGGTATCTAAAGAGGTTCTGACTTACCAGGGGACCCCTTTTATGTCCAAGGTCATGAGGGAACTTTGTAAGTTGCTGCACATCAAACAGCTACGGACATCCGTTTATCATCTGCAAACTGACAGCCTAGTAGAAAGGTTTAACTAAACATTAAAAAACATGTTAAAAAGAGTGGTGTCTAAGGATGGGAAGGACTAGTAAATCCTTCTGCCCTATCTTATGTTCGCAGTGCGAGAGGTGCCCCTATATGGCAGACATCCTCGCAGTCTGTTGGACATAGCCGAAGAGGTGTGGGAGCAACAACCCATCCCATATAAAAGTATGTTAATAAGGATTTCTAAAGTGTTTCACTTTGTTCTTTTATTTTTACTTTTACTTCTTCTTTTATATATTAATTTCTTTTCTTTTGTATTATTTTCTTTATTTGACACAATTAACGTACTTGATTAGTAACAATATAATTGTCACTTACTGTACGTAAAGTAATCTATAATACATGTAATAAGTATTAATCACATGACCTACTGTAAACAATTGCCGTATACCATACAAGTGAATAGTATGTAAGAATTTTTTCTTTTACTAATGAAGAAAACCAATAAAAATTTATTATGATTAAAAGTATTATTGAATACGTTACCCAGATGCAGGAAAGTATGGAAACAGTGTTGCTTCTTGTAAGAGAGCATATGGAGCCAACTCAGCGAGCTCAATTCGGGTCTATAATCGGCAGGCTTGGGTCCGGATCTTTAACCCGGGAGATCGGGTTTTGGTTCTGGTACCGACCGTGGACAGTGAGTTCCTGGCTAGGTGGCAGGGACCCAACGAAGTAATCAAAAAAGTTGGAGAGGTACACCAGCCAGGGCGGCGAAAGCTGGAGCAGGTTTACCACGTGAATTTACTCAAACCTTGGAAAGATAGGGTGACGACAGCCCGCGGCCGAGTTTTCTAGGGGAAGAGGTTCCGGCCCCTCGGTCTGATGCAAGGGAAGCAGTTGCCCCAGTGAAGATTGCTGACAGCCTCTCCTCTAAACAGACTCAGGAGGCCAGGGAGTTCATCAGCAGGAACACGGATGTGTTCTCAGACCTCCCTGGGTGCACTTCCACAATTCAGCATGACATTGTCATTGAGCCTCAGGCAAAAGTCTGGTTGAAGCTATACCGGGTACCGGAGGCTCGGCGACAAGCCATTTCGGAGGAAGTGAAGCTAATGCTGCAACTAGACGTTATTGAGGAGTCTACAAGTGAGTGGGCCAGTCCTATTGTTTTAATACCCAAACGGGACGGAACGTTATGGTTCTGTAACAATTTTCGTAAACTTAATGAGATTTCCAAATGCGTATCCCATGAGCTCATCGAGAGGTTCGGACAAACCCGGTATTTTTCTGTTTTGGACCTCACCAAAGGGTACTGGCAGGTACCCTTGACAGAGGCTGTCAAAGAGAAAACTGCCTTCATCAAACCAGAGGGGCTCACCAATATAAGGTGTTACCCTTTGGCTTGCATGGCGCTCCGCCACTTTTCAATGACCTATAAACATTGTGCTTCGTCCACAACGTCGGTATGGCTTAGCTTACCTGGACAATATTGTCATCCACAGTACCGACTGGGAAAGTCACCTACCCAAAGTGCAGGCCGTAGTGGACTCGCTTGAAAGGCTGGACTAACCACTAGCCAAAAAAAACGTGCGATAGGGTTAGAGGAGACTAAATACCTGGGGTATGTAATTGGGCGCGGAGTGATCAAACCCCAAGTGAACAAAATAGAGGCGATACGGAATTGGCCCCGACCTGACACAACTAGGTAAGTAAAGTCGTTCCTGGGAATGGTGGGCTATTACATGAGATTTGTCCCCCACTTTTCTACGATGGCCGCGCCATTGACAGGGCTCTTGAAGGGACGCAAGTAAAGGATGGTTCGCTGGGATGATCGGACAGAAGAAGCTTTCTCAGCTTTGAAGGCGACCCTGTGCCGGTCCCCAGTTTTGGTGACGCCCGTCTTCAAAAAGGAATTTATAGTACAGACCGATGCCTTCGAAGTAGGCCTCGGTGCTGTACTGTCTCCCGTTGTCTTCCTCAGACGTAAGCTCACCCCAGCCGAGACCAGGTACAGTATAGTGGAGAGAGAGTGCCTGGCTATTAAGTGGGCACTCAAATCTCTGCGTTATTAGTTGTTGGGGAGAAAATTCCGCCTGGTGACTGTCCTCTCTCAAGTGGATGAGCCAGGCCAAAGACAGAAATACCCGAGTCACCAGATGGTTCTTTTCCCTACAGAACTTAAAATTTACAGTGGAACACAGGGCAGGCCGGTTGCAGGAAAATGCAGATGCCCTGTCCAGAGTACATTGTCTGGGTTGAACAAAGGGGGGGGGGGGGTATGTGACACAGTGAGGGGAATGATCTGGGAAAACAGGTATTTTCCTCCCAGCATCTGCTGCTGGGCTGATTTGCAGCCAGGTTGGGTTGAAAACCTGACTGGATTTTAATTGCCGGTCAGGGTTTTTGCCAGCACCTGGCTGTGCTTAAATAGGCATCTGGGCTCAGCAGCAGGATCTCTGTGTTGGGATCTGTGGCTTGCTGCCAGGTTGGAGGGCTGAGACCCATGGGCTGAGGAAACAGGCCCCCTAAAGCCTGCCGTGGACAGCTGGAGGCAGAACTGACATCAAGGTAATTTGTGTTATATGAACTTTCCATTGTGTGTGAAGTAAACACCAAGACTGCAAAGTAACGCATTGTTTTGTGCATTTGCCTCAAGTGTGAATAAAACACAGAAGTTTTGCGTTAAGAACTTGTCTTTTGCCTCGGTACTGCGTCCACTTACCCTATCTACCAGAGCGAACACGTACACATATACATGTATATATAAACACATATGCATAAATACATATACACATACACATATACATAAATACATATACACATACATGCAATCATAAATACATGCAAACATAAACATGCAGGGGCAGATTTGGCATTTCTGGGCCCTCCATCGCATTGCTAAACTCAGGCCTGGGCACTTCAGCTAACTCTCTTTTTCAGCTAAACACTTGTGGCCACGCAGGGGCCCTCCGATCTCTTGGGCACGACATTTGTTTGTTATTTGTGATGGTACAGCCGGTACATATAGTGCAATAAAGGGTTTTTAATTTACTCTGCAGCTCAACCATCTGCACATGATAATGAATACAGACACTTATAGGTATTATGTGTTGGAGGAGGGGGAAGTGCTCCCTTAAATCACTGTAAGGCCTCTTTCACGCGACTATGTGTCCCCCGTGGCCGTATTGCGGCCCGCATACTGCAGGTCCTCAATACACAGAACACCAGCCGTGTGCACCCCACGGTCCGCAAATCCGGAGATGTGGTATGGAATGGAAGCACTATGGGGTGCTTTCATGGGGGTTCCGTTCCGTGCTTTCGCTCCGCAAAAAGATAGAACTTGTTCTATCTTTTTGTGGAACGGACGGATCATGGACCCCATTCAAGTGAGTTGGTGCGCGATCCGCAGGCGGCTGGACCACGGTCAATGCCCGGGTATTGCGGTCCGCAGCACGGGCACGACGATCACACGTTTATGTGAAAGAGGCCTTAAATAAAAATGCTCCAACTGCCCTGAAAAGTTGTGTATGACATTCTGGGGTCTCCTAGGACTGTACACAACTCGTTTCAAACTCTGTAAAACCAAACCAGCATTACTCACCTTAAAGTGACAGTGACATCAACACTATAGTTATAGGTAGACTCATAACAGCCAGCTTGATACCCAACTGCTCTGTAGGATTTTGTAACTTCAGATAAAAAATGAGAAAAGTTTTCCCATTTTTGCAGCTGGTACGGGCTGGTGTGTATGCGCACCTCCTGGGGTCATGTGATCCTTCTTCAGACTCACTGGAATCAAATCAGCAAATTTAAGATTTTGATTTGACCTGAATATTTGGAAAGTTCAGGTCAGATTTAATTTATTTACAATTAATTTGCAAATCTATATTTCTGGGTCAAATGATCTCCAGACCACATAACATCTGCTTTGTGTCTTCAGTTACATTGTTTCCTCTCGAACCATTGCGGCTCCTGCAACAACCTGACAATCCTGGGAGGCGAGGTGTAAAATTAAAATGCAGGAGCTACTTGTCTTCTATAGACTGCTATGACTTGTCTTGGACGGCTGTAAGATTATTGCAGTTTTCTTTTTATTAGCTGTAACCGACATCCAAGACAGGAAACATTCATAGTAATACATTGCTTTTACTACAGAGCAATGATAGCAGATATATTAATTATCCCTTGCAGCTAATTAGGAAAAGGTATTTGTCTCTTCTCCCACTGCAGAAGATCTCTAGACCTTCTGAGAGATAGCCAGCACAGCACTAGAAGTAGGAGGGTTAAGTTCAGAAGAAGCAGAGAACTGAAAAGTACAGAGCTGGAGCACCACACAGAGGAGCCAAGCATCAGTGCAACCGCTTACATGCCCACTCCATCATTGATATTCAAGCCCAGTGTAGCCCAAGATAAAGCAAAAGCAGCAATTACCCTCCAAAACATTTACAATATATTCACATCTAAAAGATTTACATCAATTATGGAATTCAGTGTGCAGAAAGTTATGTGTTGGCTGCAGGTTAATGGGTTTATCCAGTTCCTTCATGTATGAGAAAACAAGTACCTATAATAGTATTTTACAACCTCCTATATGGAAAAAAAACATGCAGACAATAATATTGTTACTATACTACTGTTATCTATGCACAAACATATAACAACTATAATACTTCTCAGTATATACAAGAAAATAACTACTATAATACTGCTCCTATGTACAAGAATATAACTACTATAATACTGCTCCTATGTACAAGAATATAACTGCTATCATACTGCCTCCTATGTACAAGAATATAACTACTATAATACTGCCTCCTATGTACAAGAATATAACTACTGTAATACTGCCTCCTATGTACAAGAATATAACTACTGTAATACTGCCTCCTATGTACAAGAATATAACTGCTATCATACTGCCTCCTATGTACAAGAATATAACTACTATAATACTGCTCCTATGTACAAGAATATAACTACTGTAATACTGCCTCCTATGTACAAGAATATAACTACTGTAATACTGCCTCCTATGTACAAGAATATAACTGCTATCATACTGCCTCCTATGTACAAGAATATAACTACTATAATACTGCCTCCTATGTACAAGAATATAACTGCTGTAATACTGCTCCTATGTACAGGAATATAACTACTGTAATACTGCCTCCTATGTATAAGAATATAACTACTATAATACTGCCTCCTATGTACAAGAATATAACTACTGTAATACTGCCTCCTATGTATAAGAATATAACTACTATAATACTGCTCCTATGTACAAGAGTATAACTACTATAATACTGCTCCTATGTACAAAAATATAAATACTATAATACTGCTCCTATGTACAAGAGTATAACTACTATAATACTGCTCCTATGTACAAGAATATAACTACTATAATACTCCTCCTATGTACAAGAGTATAACTACTATAATACTGCTCCTATGTACAAGAGTATAACTACTGTAATACTGCTCAATATGTACAAAAATATAACTACTATAATACTGCTCCTATGTACAAGAATATAACTACTATAATACTGCTCCTATGTACAAGAATATAACTGCTATCATACTGCCTCTTATGTACAAGAATATAACTACTGTAATACTGCCTCTTATGTACAAGAGTATAACTACTATAATACTGCTCCTATGTACAAGAATATAACTACTGTAATACTGCTCCTATGTACAAAAATATAACTACTATAATACTGCTCCTATGTACAAGATTATAACTACTATAATACTGCCTCCTATGTACAAGAATATTACTATGATACTGCTCCTATGTACAAGATTATAACTACTATAATACTGCTCCTATGTACAAGAATATTACTATAATACTGCTCCTATGTACAAGATTATAGCTACTATAATACTGCTCATATGTACAAGAATATAACTACTATAATACTGCTCCTATGTACAAGAATATAACTACTATAATACTGCTCCTATATACAAGAATATAACTACTATAATAATGCCTCCTATGTACAAGAATATAACTGCTATAATACTGCTCCTATGTACAAGAATATAACTACTATAATACTGCTCCTATGTACAAGAATATAACTACTATAATGCTTCTCCTATGTATAAGATTATAGCTACTATAATACTGCTCCTATGTACAAGAGTATAACTACTATAATACTTGCTGAGAGGCTGTGTGTCAGTAGCTCTCCTGAGTCTTTGGATGTCTGGAGAAAGCCCAGGGAGGGGACACCCTGGGTGGGGAAGCTCCCCAAGCAATGCCCAGGCTTCTAGGCCAAATCTGGGAAACAATGCCCAGACAGCTCAGTCAGGGGATGTGAATCCCAAAGTTTCTGTTGATAGAAAGTATGTCAGCAGTACCAGTTCCAGTGTAAGACCAGAAGAAGCAACAAGTGCCTGGTGAAACCACCTGCCAGTGTGAATGAAGGGTCAAGGAGCAAGACCAAACTGTTGGAGAGCCCAGAAGGGAAAACCATGCAGAGTGTGCAGGAGGTGAGGGAATCTCCATTACCGGCCTCAGGTGGACAATCCACCTCCACCCCAGGAAGGCAGAGGAGGAGATCTGAAAAAGTAAGCCATCTAGGAGAATCTGCAGCAGCGTGTAGTAATAGAATCTGAGCGCAGACGGTCTGGGGGCATGCAAGCTGTGAAGGAGATCAAAGGCAGTAATGGAGGAAGACCTCAAGGTGCTACTAGTGCCGTCTCGGCTAAACATCCGGGATCCAGTTGCCCATCAGGAGATTGTGACCCAAGAGCAGTGACAGCAGCCGCAAAACTCCAGGGACCGCAAGGTTCTGCGCCAAAAATGCAGAGTCTTGTGCCAGGAAAGACAGAAACCTGTACTGCAAGCAAACAGCCTGCAAAACCTCAGCGGCAATCAGAGGCCTCCAGAGCAATCACCTGAGCTCCACCTGGCTGATCAGATCCCAGCACTGGTGAGAAGAATGGAGACACTAAAGAAAGATAAACTGTACCTGCAAAAACAGATAAACTGTACATAAAAACTGAAGGCTGCAAACCCAGGGAAGCAGGCCTTACTGGACAAGAAGCTGGACTCACTGGCAAAAGAACTTGCTGACAATGTACAAGAGATTGACTGTCTTGGAGAAGATAGGACCAGTGGGAGAGACGTACAGGAACCAGCAGAGGTTTGAGAAAGACAAGAACTTTGAGACTACATCAAAATCTAGGTCTGAAACCCTGCAGTCCCACGTAAGACCCATATTACAGCCATTAACTCTTCCTTTTGAGGAGAGAGAGTTGTACAAGAAAAGAACATCTGATAAACAACAGCCAAGTCCTGCAACAGCCCTTGATGAGGTACTACAAGTACCAGCAGTAAGTACTGCGCAAAATGAAAACTGTGGATTCTTGCCTGACAACAGCATTGAAGTGGCAGTGTGGACACCACAAGTCCCAGGAGGCTGTGCTCTGCAGGAGGACTGTGGACTGACACCTGCAGGTAACACTGTAGCAGCACCTCAGGGTGTATATGAGCAGGACGCTCAGGACTGTGATGTGTAGGGGGTTAATACTGAGGACTGTAATGCTACTGATATGTCTGATGTCTCTGTGAGTGATAATGTCCCAGCTGAGGAACCATCTATGGCAGCTGGCAACCTAGAGAACCCTGGTATTGATAGTGGGGAGGGGGCAGTGCAGTCTCAGGCTGAGGAGTTCCCTACTTTAGTTACACAACAGGCAACAGAGCCCCATAGTATGGGTGGTCAGCAGTCCAAACATCCCCCCCCTCCCGCAGGACACCAGTACTGGTCAGACATCTGGGAATGCTTGGAGTAGGGGTTCTCCATCATTTCCCTCTAACACCAGATACACAGGTCAGGCCTTTAAGAGAAGGAACGTTGTCAGGTTTAGTCATAAAGGGGCAAAAGAAGATCTATCTGACAGAAGGTGTGTGGTCAGAGGCATGTTGTGTACCCAGATGGGCTTCCTGCCAGCCAACATCCTGGCAGTAGTAAACCTATGATATTAGCTTAAAGCTCATGTATGATCTGGACCGGTTCTGGGCTCTCTATACCCGGGTCAGAGATACTGAGGGGTGGAATAAGTTCAGCTTTATTCCCATCTCTAAGCCTGACACTGTAAATGTTACCAACATTTTTTGGAACGAGTCTGTCCCCGCTCAGGATATTATTATCTGGCTCAGGACGCATTGTGACTTCAAGTCAAACCTGACCAAGACCAGGGATGAGGATGGAATCTGGACCAGGGTGTGGAGGGTCCTGGTTACATTACACCAGCACCAGAACATCACCCATCACCTTCCTAATTCCTTCTTCATTGGCCGGAAGAAAGATGTTTTTATGCTGGTCTGCCCAGGTTATGCTTTAAGTGTGGGAAATCCGGTCAAGTGGTGAGTGTCTGCACAATAATGAAGTGCAGCCTGTGCGGGGAAATAGGCCATGTGAGCGCCACCTGCCAGAACATAAGGTATAACCTATGCGGTAAGATCGGTCACTCCCATAGAGACTGTCCTGAAGCATGGCATAACATCTGTAGAGATCTCCCTGATGAGGACTTGGTGGAAGGGGCAGATGTCCCAGATGAGGAGCAGGAGATATCGTCAGGGTCATTGTACACAGTACCAGAAACCCCACACATCAGTAGTACTGTGCCGGACCACCTTCAGGCAGGTAACACCGAGGGGGACATGGAGGTTGTGGAGCAGCCTGTAGAGCACCCAGTATCTGCCTATTTCCCTGCCCCAGGACCCATTACTGGGGGGAAAAAAATATCCTTAAAAAACTGAAAAAAAGATAAATCCAGCCGCAGACCCGAGGGTGCATGGACCACCGTACAAAAATCCACTAAAATGAGAGTGGACAGACAGGCTGATGTAACAGAAAGAACCAATAGATACAGTGTGCTGTCCGAGTCAGATGGAGAGGCATAAATAGAGAGAGAGCTCACGGTTGGTGCACGTGCATTGAGGACCGCAATTTTCCGTCCGCAGCACGGGCACGGCCATCACACGTTCGTGTGAAAGAGGCCTTAATCAAAAGTGTTCCAACTGCCCTGAAAATTTGTGTATTACATTCTTGGGGTCTCCTAGGACTGTACACAACTCATTTCAAACTCTGTATAATCAAGACAGCATTAGTCACCTTAAAGTGACAGTGACATCCACACTATAGTAATAGGTAGACTCATAACAGCCCGCTTGATATCCAACTGCTCTCTAGGATTTTGTAACTTCAAATAAAAAATGATGAGAAAAGTTTTCCCATTTTTGCAGCAGGTACGGGCTGGTGTGTATGCGCACCTCCTGGGGTCACGTGATCCTTCTTCTTCATCTTTTCTGTCTTCAGATCAGACTCACTGGATCCAAACCAACAAATTTAAGATTTTGATTTGACCTAAATTTTTGGAACGTTCGGGTCAGATTTGATTTGTTTACAAACAGTTTGCAAATCTAAGTAACGGATCTCCTAGCACCTCGACCGGGTACCTCCGTTGATGGATGCTCCTAGTGCTTCCCGAGGACTCCAAGCACTCCGCTCTACGCCAAAACCACCACAGGAACCAGGAACAGCTCTTACAAGAGCTAATAGTATAGCCAGGGGAGTATAGCAAATCTTCAGCGTATAGCAATCCCCAGTGTCGATCAGTTACCCAAACACCAGCCTCAACATGATGAAGGGTAAAACAGGAACTCTTAAATGGGTTATTTTTCAGCCTTTTATGCAGGTCTCCTAGCAAGGGACACTCCCACTGGGACCCTTGTAGAAGACTGTGACAGTTTATATTTTAACCAATCACATGCATTTACAGTATTGAAACCTTCCCAGCAATTAAACACAAAACCCCCTTCCCTCTGTCTGTAACGCAATCAACAAAATACAATGAGCATTGTCTTTGACGCAATCAACAAAATACAATTACCAAAACACATTGGGCTCTGCCTGTGATACAATTACCAAACATAATGGGCTAACTTAATCACTCACAGACAGAAAACACAAATTTTTCCCCAAAACACAGAAAACACCTCAAAACCACCCATATCCCCATAAGGTATACATCCATGGATAGCTCTGATCTGGGTGAACAACATATCCAAAAATCACCCAGATCCGAGCAGGGGTTCCCAAATTCCATGGAAGTCACATTTGGCCGACCGCAAGCATGGCTTTCCTGCCCAAAACAGTTCCACAGATTTAGGCTGTGCGGCCGGTCTGTCTTCTCCTTCAAAGTTAGTATATGGGCCATAATCCTGAGGAAAGAGGCTGGCAACCAGTCCCCTCCAAAACCCAGTGGCGAGGTTAGTTTCGCCACAATCTATATTTCTAGGTCAAATTATCTCCAGACCACATAACATCTGCTTTGTGTCTTCAGTTACATTGTTTCCTTTCGAACCATTGCGGCTCCTGCAACGACCTGAAAATCCTGGGAGGCAAGGTGTAAAATTAAAATGCTGGAGCTTCTCGTCTTCTATAGACTGCCATGACTTGTCTTGAATGGCTGTAAGATTATTGCAGTTTTCTTTTTATTTGCTGTAACCGACATCCGAGATAGGAAACATTCATAGTAATACATTGCTTTTACTACAGAGCAATAATAGCAGATATATTAATTATCACTTGCAGCTAATTAGGAAAAGGTATTTGTCTCTTCTCCCACTGCAGAAGATCTCTAGACCTTCTGAGAGATAGCCAGCACAGCACTAGAAGCAGGAGGGTTAAGTTCAGATGGAGCAGAGAACTGAATTGTATTGACTGATATAAGTACCGAGCTGGAGCACCACACAGAGGAGCCAAGCATCAGTGCACCCGCTTACATGCCCACTCCATCATTGATATTCAAACCCAGTGTAGCCCAAGATAAAGCAAAAGCAGCAATTACCCTCCAAAACATTTACAATATATTCACATCTAAAAGATTTGTTCACATACATCAATTATGTGAATGCGGTGAGCAGAAAGTTATGTGTTGGCTGCAGGTTAATGGGTTTGTCCAGTTTCTTCATGTACGAGACAATAAGTGCCTATAATAGTATTTTACAGCCTCCTATATGGAAAACAACATGCAGACAATAATATGGTTACTATACTACTATTCCCTATGCACAAAAATATAACAACTATAAAACTTCTCAGTATGTACAAGAAAATAACTACTATAATACTGCTCCTATGTATAAGAATATAGGTACTATAATACTGCTCCTATGTACAAGAATATAACTACTATAATACTGCTCCTATGTACAAGAATATAACTACTATAATACTGCTCCTATGTACAAGAATATAACTACTATAATACTGCTCCTATGTACAAGAATATAACTACTATAATACTGCTCCTATGTACAAGAATATAACTACTATAATACTGCCTCCTATGTACAATAATATAACTACTATAATACTGCTCCTATGTACAGGAATATAACTACTATAATACTGCTCCTATGTACAAGAATATAACTACTATAATACTGCTGCTATGTACAAGAATATAACTACTGTAATACTGCCTCCTATGTACAAGAATATAACTACTATAATACTGCTCCTATGTACAAGAATATAACTACTATAATACTGCTCCTATGTACAAGAATATAACTACTATAATACTGCCTCCTATGTATAAGAATATAACTACTATAATACTGCTCCTATGTACAGGAATATAACTACTATAACACTGCTCCTATATACAAGAATATAACTACTATAATACTGCCTCCTATGTACAAGAATATAACTACTATAATAATGCTTCTATGTACAATAATATAACTACTATAATACTGCTCCTATGTACAAGAATATAACTACTATAATACTGCCTCCTATGTACAAGAATATAACTACTATAATACTGCCTCCTATGTACAAGAATATAACTACTATAATACTGCCTCCTATGTGCAAGAATATAACTACTATAATACTGCCCCCTATGTACAAGAATATAACTACTATAATACTGCCTCCTATGTATAAGAATATAACTACTATAATACTGCCTCCTATGTACAAGAATATAACTACTATAATACTGCTCCTATGTACAAGAATATAACTACTATAATACTGCCTCCTATGTACAAGAATATAACTACTATAATACTGCCTCCTATGTACAAGAATATAACTACTATAATACTGCCTCCTATGTGCAAGAATATAACTACTATAATACTGCCCCCTATGTACAAGAATATAACTACTATAATACTGCTCCTATGTACAAGAATATAACTACTATAATACTGCCTCCTATGTATAAGAATATAACTACTATAATACTGTTCCTATGTACAAGAATATAACTACTATAATACTGCCTTCTATGTACAAGAATATAACTACTATAATACTGCTCCAACACATCCCATTCCCGCTCTTCAGAATCTTGAAAAACAGGAAGTCACGTGTATTCTGCGATTTCCGGTCAAATGGAAGGCATAGAAAACAGGAAGTCGCATGTATTCCGCGACTTACGGTCCAGTAAAACGCATGTCGGCTGCAGATGGAACACACGCCGGTTGCGAATGGCGTCACTTCCGCCCGGGTGCGCTTCAACAGTGGAACGCATTAGCGAGGAGAGCAGCCCCGGGGAGGAGCCTGCGCGTATCAACATCCTTCACTATGTACAGAAGCTGATCGCATTGATCATAGATGTTGGTAAATCACAACACGATTAGAAAGTCTCACCTATACCACTTTCTAAAGACAAATATAAGTCTATGGATTTCTATATTTAACTATAAATCAGTATGAAAAATATATAAAAAAATGTATAAAAGGTATATATAAAATATATAAAGAATATCAGTATAAATCATTACACATAAAGGTAAGAACTACCTGTATATATGGGTTCTAAGCAGCATATGTACTACATTGGTATATATAAATATATACATATGGACCCCCCTGCAGATCCATACATAAATTTGCTGTTGGATATATGGGATACATATGGGTGACTTGATACTATCCAGACAGCGGAGTTAACTGAAAAAGGGATGATATGTGGACACATAGGAGCACAGAAACGAGCGTAAAAAATGGCAAATACCGAAGATAAAAAATAATAAATGTAAAAATGTGATATAAAAAATTCATTAAAACTTAATAATCCTTCAAAAATGATGATAAATAGTGATGGTATATGCAGCAGGCTGAATCCAGCCTGCTTTTGTGGGAGGGGCGTAGGGGGCTTCTTAAGCTCAAGCCGCCCAGCCGTCCGGGTGCACGTCCTCTCTCGCTGACGCTGGTGGGAGGAGCTGCACCTTTCAATCGCATTTCCGGCCGTAAGCTGCCTGCACGTGCAGCGGTTTCTGCACGCCAGAACCGCCAACTCCGAGGTAAATCCCCCCTCCGGTATCCTCATCCCCATCCCCCTCCCTCCTCAGCTCCCTCCCGTCGCCCCGCCACCAGTCACCTCCGCACCTCCGCACCTCGCCCGGTCACTTGCCCCCTCTCCTGCCGCTTCCGTCTCGCCGGCATGCGCTCCAGCCTGGAGCGCATCACGTGACCGCAGCGCGGCGTCCCGAAAGTCGGCAGGAGCGGGCGCTTCCTTCTCTGGCCCCGGCTCAGTCCTCCTTTCTCTCCCACCGCTCGTGGATGCACGGATATCCACGAGCGTCTGGGGATCCCACAAGCTTCAGCGGCACCCCCCCCCCGAACCCAGCCAGACCGCTGCCGGTGCCGTTGGTCGTGGGGGGGGGGGGGGCCTGCAGCTATCTCCAGCGCTGGGGGAGAGGCACTGCGCATGCGCAGGCGCCCTCTGCAGGGGGGGTCCTGGAAGACAGCCCAGCATGCTGCTCGGCTGCCTGGCGTGCCCCTGCCCAGGCCCCCGCCACCCCCACTTCCTCCTGTCACCCTGCCCAGGCCGGTACCCCGCTCCCGACCGCGGCAGGGAGTCAGGGAAGAGACAAGAAATAAAAAATAAAAAAATAAAAAAACATTCAAATAAACCGTACATAACCCAAAACACCGCCATCACATGGCCACGGCCATCCATGTCAAACACGCACAACCCCCCCACTCGCCACCTTCCGTCTCCCATGACACCCCGCCATCAGGGGAGGAACAGTGCGGCCTTCCTGCTCGGCCTCTGTCCCTCCCACTTTTTGCCCCCCTTCACTCTGGTCCACACACCGACGACCACTGGGGCATGTCCCCACGCGGGCTTGTCTTCCCCATGCTGGTCCAGTGCCCCCCCCCTTTTTTTCTCCTCCCGGGCCGGGTGGGGGGGGGGGACCGGCTGCTCCGGGGTCCGCCATCCCAGCACCCGCCAGGCAACCGGCGTCATCCCCCTCCGGGTGGCCAGGTCAAGGTTCAAAAAAAAAAAATGTTTTCCAACCCGTCCATCCTCCGTCCTCCACCACTCTTCTGTCCGCAGGAACGCCCTGCTCTCTTCTCATCTCTTTCCTCTCTCTCTGTCGCTTGTCGCTCCCCTCCGTCCTTTCCACTCCACCTGTCTGTGTCCGTCTCTCTCTTCGGGTCACGCAACCCATGTGTTTTCACCCCTACTCCGGCCCTGGTACGCCCAGGCCCCACCTTGTCCCAGCAGTCATCTTCACAGGTACGCCCTGAACCGCCCCTCAAACCCGTCCACCCAGGATCGCCCTGGCTCACATTTCACTCAGCCATCCCTCGCACAACTCCATCAGTTCTGCCGGGACGCAACCCCACCCATGGTACGTGTTTCCCCACTCCTTGGGCTGCCGCCGCAGCAGTCACGCGTCATTCCCGGCACCAGCCCGGTCATATCCCAGGAAATCCTCTGGTCACGCACCAGTCGCGTTTTTTCCCAAATCAATACGTTCGGTCTTGTCCTTTCAGGTGATTAAGCTACTCCGTGAGTGCTCCCTTAGACTCCCTTGATCCCATTTGTTTTTCCCTCCAGGTAAGTAGCGGTCACGATTCGCTATTCTGGTCGCCCGGCATAGCCAATCGTGGCATCATTGACTGTTCTTTTCAGGTGAACTAGGGACAATCTCGGCTTCGCCAGGTCTTTTTCCATCCCCTCCAGTCACGACATTAACGGCTCCAGTATCTTAAGGTAAGTTGGTAATCCACGCCCAGCAAGGGGACCTCGCGTCCTCCGGCCTCGCCCTAACGCAGGGCTCCACCGTCCCGCTACGCGCCTCTCTCCGTAATACCACCCGCACCCCCGCTACCCCCTCCAGCTTTTTCTTTTCCCTCTTCGTTTTTCAGCTCCAATAATGTCCCACGTTTCCGATCTCGAGGACGCTCTATCGACCGTAGAGTCCGCGGTATCGGAACGGGCAAGTCGCTCTTCTTACCGGACATGGACCATTCCCAAGATGATTGCCGTGCTGAACAAGCGAGGAATCCGCCATTCGGCCACAGCCCGAAAGGCTGAATTATACCGCCTTTTGTTTCCCGAATCATCCACAGGGTCCACGGAGCAGATCTCCATGTCTACCATACAGTTGTCACTGACGCAACTACACGCCACCATCAATAATTTGTCCAGTTCCATCTGTGACATCAACACCAGGCTCCAGGCGGTCGAAAGCAGGGACGCTTCACCTGCCGCATCCTCCAGTCCCGCCCCTGGTCCTTCCACTTCCCAGCCGTCTTCCCCAGGTAGGTCATCAGGGGCGCCCGAAATAGCACCCTCCTTTTTCGTCCCCGAAAACCTGCGCAGGGACATTCTCGCAGGCAAGGACGTGAACCTGGCTGCGGTCCTCATCTCCACGCACGACACGGTGGAAAACCGGACCATCGCCTGCGGGGACGTGTCCGTCGTCCTGAAGGCCAAAGACTCCAGGTTGAACAAAAAACTCTCCATCCCAGAGTTCGTGCTCGCGTTCAGCCTCTACCGTGACATCATCTGCGCGGCACACCCAGCCAGAAGAGAGGAGTTGGACGCATACCTATACAGGGTCACGGAGCTTGGGCACAAATACGGAGGATTCGCGTTTTATGACTACCACCGGTCATTTTCGGCGAAGGCAGCTGCAGCCCTCGCCCAGTTCCAGCATATCACCAACTGGGCCTCCCTCGACATGGAGCTTTTCTGCAGACACTTTGCAGGTCTCAGGTCTCCTTTTTGCTCCCACTGCCAGTCAGTCCTGCATGCCTCCGATTGGTGCCCAAGCTCCCACGCCTCCCCCCTGCCCAAACAACAGCCCAGCACTTCTGCCCCCCAGAAACCGGGCCCGCTCCTGGACAAATTAGGTCGCCCCATCGTGTACCTAGGAAAAAAACAGTTGTGCAATAACTTCAACTCCAGCTTCTGCAATTATAGCAAATGCAAGGCGCTCCACATTTGTTCCACCTGCTTCCGGGCCCACCCCCAGTCCTCCTGCTCCCAGCGCTCAGCCAAAAGCTGACTAGCCGACATTAATGTCCCCCTTCTCATCTCCCTCCTCAATACCCACCACGATCCCGCCTTCGTCCATTTCCTGCATTCCGGTTTTTCCACAGGCTTCCACACCGGCCTGGTCACCCTGCCCCGAGATTCCTGGGAGACCCCCAATCTCATGTCAGCCATGACGGACCCGACCTCGGTGGATTCCCTCCTGCAGGTCGAGCTGCAGAAGGGTTTCATCATAGGGCCTTTTCCCACCCCTCCCTTCCAGGTCTACAGAGTGAGCCCCATCGGGTTGGTCTGCAAAAAAAACACCAATAAAAAACGATTAATATATGACTTGTCCGCGCCTCATGCATCCAGCACCCCGAGCCTCAATTCATTGATACCGTCAGAAGAATACTCCATGCACTACTCTTCCCTGGACGAAGCAATCCAACTCATCCTACAGGTAGGGGCAGGTGCTTGGCTCTCAAAAGCGGACATTTCCATGTTCGTCCCTCGCTGGAGTCCCACCTGTCCGACCGTGTACTCCGATGCGGCAGCATCCGTCGGGTTCGGCGCCTTATTCGGCCACCAGTGGTTCGCCGATTCCTGGCCCTCCCAGATCCTCTCAGATCCTCAAGCCATCCAGTCCTCTCCTCTACTTGAATTGTACCCCATCGTGGCAGCCGCACAAGTCTGGGGCGAAGTATGGAGCAACATGCCCGTGCGTTTCATCACCGACAACCACACGGTCGTCGACATCATCTCCAAAGGCAGATCCAGCTCACCCAAAGTCATGCGCTTCCTACGCAAGCTAACCTGGCTTGCCCTCAAGTACAATTTCCATGTTTCTTGCACCCACATCCAGGGTATCAGGAACGTCGCAGCAGACGCCTTGTCTCGCCTAAACCTAACTCTCTTCTTCCAGGTCATGCCACAAGCCGAGAGAATTGGGATTCCACCCCCGGACTTCGGCTCTCTGATCCTGGACTAGACAGACACCTAGTCATGGCTCAAACCCTCATCCGCAAGTCCCTGTCCGAAAACTCCACAAGGAACTACCAGTCCGGCTGGAAAGCCTTCGAGGTATTTCGTCGCCTTTACCCCAGGGGCAACGTAAGCGAAACTGCTTTCATCATGGCTTTCCTGGCATACTGCCACAAGGACCTACATCTCTCTTTCAGCACCATCAGATCGTATCTGTCAGTAGTCCAGCATCACCTCATGATCCATCAGCCAGACAGCAACCCCATCTTTTCTTCCCACGCCATCAAAGCCACACTGCGGGGTATTCAAAAAAGCTGTCACAAATCCGGACCCTCCAGGCAACCCGTCTCAGGGGACCTGTTCAGGAAACTCTCATCCTCCCTAGACGGCAGTCCTTTTGGCCCTTTCAGGAGCTGCATTCTCAAAGTCGCCCTCTACCTAAGCTTTTACGGCTTCCTCCGGCCCGGGGAATTCACCGGCACCTCTCCTCACAACTCGGGCCCTGCCCTAAACCAACTCACCCGCAGTCACGAGCATTTCACTTTCACCTTGCCAGTCTCCAAAACCTCACAAACCGGGCCCCCAGTGCACATAGAATACTTCCCTACTTCCAACTCCTGGTGTCCCGTGGCCGTCCTCAACAGGTTACTCGCCACCCTGGGTAATCGGGTTCCCGCCAGCCCTCTCCTTCCTTTCCCGTCACGACCTCTCACGTCTTCGCAGTTTGTCAAACACATTCGCAGCCTCGCGTCTGGGTTAGGGTTCAACCCCCAGGCCATCACGGGCCATTCATTCAGGATCGGAGCCGCCTCCGCTGCCTCCAAACATGGGGTCCCGGCCCACATCATCCGTAAAATGGGCCGCTGGAAGTCCTCCTGTTTCTCACAATACATCCCGCATCCAGAGGCCGAAATCGCCGCGGCTTTCTCTGACTTAGTTCTGTAGTACCATCTTCACAATAAAGAGTCGCTCCCTACACCTTCCTACTCGTATTTTGCCCCCTTTATTTGGCCTACCCTCATCACGTGGCAACAGGCACACCACCAGCCACTGTAGCTAGTTCAGGTTCAGTCTCACTCTCCAGGCTGCGCGCCGTAGCCAGGACCACAAATGCAGCAGGCTGAATCCAGCCTGCTTTTGTGGGAGGGGCGTAGGGGGCTTCTTAAGCTCAAGCCGCCCAGCCGTCCGGGTGCACGTCCTCTCTCGCCCCTCCCTCCCGACCCTTCTCTTTACATCTCCCATAGGGTATGCCCCCTTTATTTGGCCTACCCTCATCACGTGGCAACAGGCACACCACCAGCCACTGTAGCTAGTTCAGGTTCAGTCTCACTATCCAGGCTGCGCGCCGTAGCCAGGACCACAAATATATATATATATATATATATAAAAATAAAAATAAAAATATAATATACATATATATATATACAAATATATATACATAAATATATATATATAGAACAAAACCATACATTTCAACTTCAACTTCCATTTTCTCTAGTCAAAACATTGGTTTGCCTGGTTAAGGAGATCAGTAATTTGCATATTCCAAGGCCTCATTGAGTCCGAACGGTGTAAGTGTATTTAGTTTATAAATCCAGAACATTTCTTTTCTTGATAATGTCTGGTAAGATTGTGGGACCCATTCCAGCGGGGTGACTTTTAGGCCTTTTGGGTCCCCCTCATGATATAGCGAGAAATGTTTAGATACACTGTGTGTGACTATCTTCCGTTTTATATTGGAACGATGCTCGTTCATACGCTCCCTCAAAGTTTGTATAGTGCGTCCTATATATAATAACTTACAAGGACATTCTAATAAGTAAATTACATATGAGGTATTGCAATTCATTGCTTGTTTTAGGGAGATTGGTTCTTTTGGTGGTGGTAGAGTCAGTATCTTTCCACAATATATCATTTCACAACATTTACATTTTTTTGAGCCACACTTAGATGATCCTACAACACTCGTCGGATTCTTCAGATCAGGTTGTTGACCTTTTTGGAGAAGTTTTGAACATGAAGGTGCTAGCATTTTTTTTTATTTTTTTGCGTTTTAGCTCTACGGAAAGTTAGGTTTGGAGCTTGTGGGATATTTTTTTCCGTAATCGGATCCTTCAGTAGGATTTTCCAATGTTTATTTATTATTCTTCTAATATCTGCACGTCTTTTATTGTAACTAGTAATTAGATTTATATTAGTATATTTTTGTTGAGTTTCCTTTTTCGGGGCACTTTTGAGACTCTCTTTTTGGCTCTCTTTTAGAATCCTATTTTCAGATTCTGATATTATTTTATTAGGATAACCTTTTTCTTTTAAACTCTTTTTCAAGACGTCTAACTGTTCTCTCATAGTATCATTGTCACTACAATTTCTACGGATCCTTTTCATCTGCCCATACGGCATGTTGGTTTTCCATCTCTGTTGATGGCAGATTTTAAAATCAAGATAGCTGTTGGTAGCTATCTTTTTAAAATAGGTTTTTGTGGTTATTATGTTGTTGACAGTTTTTATATGCAGATCTAAAAATATGGCTTCCATATTGTGATGATCTAGAGTAAATTTTAAGTTCCACTTAGGCTACTTTCACACTTGCGCTTGATCGGATCCGTTCTGAACGGATCCGATCATATTAATGCAGACGGAGGCTCCGTTCAGTACGGATCCGTCTGCATTAATAACTTTAAAAAAATTCGCAAGTGCGCAAGTAGCCTGCGCGGATCCGTTCAGACTTTCAATGTAAAGTCAATGGGGGACGGATCCGCTTGAAGATTGAGCCATATGGTGACATCTTCAAGCGGATCCGTTCCCATTGACTTACATTGTAAGTCTGAACGGATCCGCACGCCTCCGCACGGCCAGGCGGACACCCGAACGCTGCAAGCAGCGTTCAGCTGTCCGCCTGTCCGTGCGGAGGCGAGCGGAGCGGAGGCTGAACGCCGCCAGACTGATGCAGTCTCAGCGGATCCGCTCCATTCAGACTGCATCAGGGCTGGACGGAGGCGTTCGGGTCCGCTCGTGAGCTCCTTCAAACGGAGCTCACGAGCGGACCGACGAACGCTAGTGTGAAAGTAGCCTTATTTGTGTTCATCTCGTCTACATAGGCAATCAATTCGTTCTCGCCCCTATCCCATATTAAGATGATATCATCAATATAGCACCTGTAGAACCGAATGTTGGGATGTGTTAGGAGCCCGATATCTCTCTTAAAGCCCCCCATAAACAGATTTGTGTAAGCTGGCGCAAATTTTGTCCCCATAGCCGTACCTTTTTTTGTTGGTATATTGTATTTTGAAATGAAAAATAGTTGTGTTTGAGAATAAAGTCTATGGATTTTAGTATGAAGGATCTTTGTGTAATTCGCATTAGGGGATCTGAATTCAGGACTTCTTCTATTTCACTAATTCCAAGATCATATGGAATATTACTATATAACGACCATACATCAAGTGTAGCCCAACGGAAGTGGTTCTCCCATTTCAAAGTTTCTAGAATCACGAGAAGATGTGAGGTGTCTCTCAAATAAGATGTTAGATCTAAGACATATTTTTGTAAAATTCCATCTACATATTCTGAGAGATTGGTGGTTAGCGATCATATGCCCGAGATAATGGGTCTACCTGGAGGCTCTATTAAAGATTTGTGTATTTTTGGCCAGAAATAAAATCTTGCCGTAGTTTTTTTTTTTTCTTATTCAGAATGCCTACATGGAAGCCCTCATCTATCAATGTTCCTAATATCTTTTTATATTCTGAAGTGGGGTCGTGTGATAAGATATCATAATACTCTTTATCCGAGAGGATACGCAAAGCTTCCTTTTTATAGTAGCTGGAGTTCATGATGACAATGCCCCCTCCTTTGTCCGCATTTTTTATCACAATGTCTCTATTGTTGGTGAAGGATTTTCGGGCTCTGGTTTCGCTCTAATTTAAATAGTTGGATCCGATGTCCAACGGGGATCCGGAAAAACTTTCCCTAAAGTCAGACATTACTAGATTATAAAAGGTTTCAATGTGGGGACCTCTACTGTCTAATGGGTAAAAATTTGATTTGATTTTAATATTGGACATAATTGGAGCAATGGGTAATTGGTCTAAGTTTCTTTCTTGGGATCCTAGAGGATGACATTTAAATTGTGTATCTGTGTGTTGGAAATTTTTCATTGTGAAATGTCTATGTAAAGTTAGTTTGCGAACAAATTGGTTTAAATCAACGAATAGTTCGAACAGATCAGGTTGACTAGTTGGACAGAGCGATAAACCTTTCGCTAGAAGTTCTATTTCATTTTGTTTTAAAATATATTTGGATAGATTGAAAATACCAATTTTTTTCCCTTGGTCTTTTGTACAGATTAATGTTTGGGTTTTAGTGTTTTGTTTACTGGCGCGCTTCCTTCTCCCACCTGTACATCCTCTAAATCTTTGTTTATTCTTTTCTTTTTCAGGGATGAAACCGGAGTGTAGAAATGGGTTATTTTTAGAGACCGAGGTGCTATTGGGGTACTCAACTGGGGGGGGCTTGTTTGGATGAATTACTGGGCTTAAGGCTAGGAAACTGGTGAGTATCTGTCTGGCTGGGGGTAATGGCAGACCCTTGTTGGGAGTGGGCAAAACCTGGTCTAAAAAAGAGTTTCCAGATAGGTTTGTTGGGAGTGCCAAGAATTTGTTTTCAGGACTTGGGGGGGATACTGAGTATGTGGATAAATTGATAGTACTAAGTGATCTAGATGAAACATTATGGTTCTTTTCTATGTTTTCTTCTAAAGATTCTCCAGGCTTGATATTAGTATTTCCTGGATCAGGAATTTGATTAATCATATTGGTTGCAATGATTAGAACTACCATTGGTACTTCGGATGAAGTTGAAGGGGCTGAATTCAATGCTATAGATGTAGTCGATGTTAGCGGATCAATCTGGAAACTTTCTGAAAGGTGTCTTTTCCTTATTTTTATTTGTTCGAACTGGGTTAATTTAGGTGTAGTTTTATCTGTGGGGATACAATATTTCTTATTAGTCTTTGTTCATATATGTTCCTGACTTTTTCTTTGTTCAGGTGCTGAAGGAATATTTCGGTTTACGTGTTGTTTGGCAATGTTATTACTATTGTATATAGTTCTGGCAATGTTGGTTTGTACCATATGGTTATTATTAATCTGGTATTTGTATGTTCCCAAAAGGGGTCTTTTTCTATTGGTTAAATGGGCAGTTTCTTTATCACTAGAATAGTTGGATGTTTCGACTAGAAAAAATGGATGAGTTGAAGTTGAAATGTATGGTTTTGTTCTATATGAATATTTATGTATATATATATATATATATATATATATATATATATATATATGTATATTATATTTTTATGTATATTTATATTTATATATATATATATATATTCCATCACTATTTATCATCATTTTTGAAGGATTATTAAGTTTTAATGAATTTTTAATATCTAATTTTTGCATTTATTATTTTTTATCTTCGGTATTTGCCATTTTTTACGCTCATTTCTGTGCTCCTATGTGTCCACATATCATCCCTGTCTGGATAGTATCAAGTCACACATATGTATCCCATATATCCAACAGCAAATTTATGTATGGATCTGCAGGGGGTCCATATATAAATATTTATATATACCAATGTAGTATAAGGGATTGGCTCCGGCCACAGGATCCCTTCTTTTGGTCCTTCGCTGAGCCTGCAGCAATTGGGCAGTCTTTGTTAGACGAGAGGACTGCAGAGCTCAGGCCGACCATGCGATCAGCCTCCCGTACAGCTTCCTGCAGTGAGACAGTAGACCACACTTCATCAGTCCCACAGTCAGTAAGCATCAAACCTATATTTACAGCCTTGGGTGTAGCAGGCAGAACACACCCACCGAGCATAGTGTAGGATTAACTCCTTCCCTACCCAACTAAGGCCAGAGATAACCAACCTGCCAGGATCAGTGTAGACTGACACCAACAACTGAAACCCGTCCACCCGTGGTGGTCCGTGGGGAACAGACACCCACCCTGCTCTTTGCCTGTTCCCAGTAAGAGCCGGCCCGGACCGCTGTGTGACAGCCCTCACTGCTGACAAAACACAAAAGACCCGGCTCTTACTCCACCGGGGCCACGACCCCCGGTGGCACGTATCTTCCATCCACTACCACTCCAGACACTCTCTTACACTTGCTTGGATAGAAGTTACAATCAGTAAAGACAAGTTTGAACTTTACCAAAGGTCTGGATCTCAATTTCTGCTGCTAAATCCCTCTATTACTCCTCCTATCACTATACTCATTTTATTGCAAGTGAGCCAGTATCCAGGAGTCTAGCCGTACCCAGGTAGGAGAGACCGTTGACACAATTGCCACTACCCTACAGAGACATTACACCACTCTGGAATTCCTATACTGGGACGTGAGTTATAACATCTTTGAAGGGCCCCGTGATAATACCCTGCGCAAGCTGCAATTGGCGTCACAAACAAAATACAGAACATTAAACAACCTGATCCAGCCATTGCATAAGTGGCGTCGGTGTGTATACCCGTATCCTGCTCATTGCATTATTTGGCGTCACTGGAACAGTGTGCCAACAGGATTGGATCAAATTGTGTGCCTATCCCTGCCATAACCGGATCCAACTGTGTGCCAACAGAACCGGATCCAATTGTGTGCCTTAACAGGATCAAATTGCATGTTTAACACTGCTACAAGGCCTGAGGATTGTTCAAAACCCCAAAAATTTACTTTATTGACTTAATTGCTGTGCCAGGCAGCACTAAAGGGTTAATTCGCCATATTCGTGTAATGGCACCGCTCCTTCATGCCCTTCAGAAGCGGGAAAACTCAAGAACGCCCTCTCAAGAGAGCAAAAATGCAGAATACGCCCAACTAGAAGCGGTAACTCTCAAGCCTGCCCCCCAAGAACTCTGCAATGTGAGCCAAGGGAGTAAAGACTCCTCCCTCTGTGCGCCACCCTCATTCCCTGTGCTGAGTAAGAGAGGAGACGCAGGAAACATGGCGCTCCCATTACCCAAGTGGGACCAGATGGCGATCCAAGGAGAACCCGTCTACGAAAATTACCCACCAGAGATCCGGGTCTCCCAGCTCGTGAAGAGAGCTGGCCCCTGCACGTTTGGAGTGTCCCCGGAGGCTGTGCATGGCACGACTGGTGGAGAGACAGCTGCCGCTCCCGAACCCGCTCCCGTGGATGAAGATGTCCTATCTCCAGTCCGGACCCCGGAGGCTGAGGATTCCCCTGCGACGGCTGCGCAGACGAGCCAGACGTCCCCTAAGATGGCTGCCGGCAATGAACCTGCTCCTGCGGAAGCCACCGCCGACCAAGTCGCCCGGGCCCTTGATTTGACAGCACCTGAAGTCCCAGAGACAGCCGCAATCAGCCCAGATGACCACCAGGAGGCACCAGAACCGGCCACCCGGCCGCAACATCAAGTAGGAGCCGTCAGTCTCCCTGAGGCCCCAGCCCGGTCCGAAGCTGCCCCTGCATCGTGACTGGTGGACTCTGACACCCCTCACAGGCCCAAGCAAGCTCCGCTGCACACACCTGCTGGTGCTGCGGAGGCTGCCGGAGTTTCCACTCCGCCGCCCTGAACAAACAATCCCAATGCCTTAATCCTGAGGCCGCTCATGCCCAGACCGTGTGGGAGTATAAATCAGCCATTGAAGAGGGCGTAAGGCAAGTGTTAGTTGACCCCCGGCAAGGTGACCCAAAATTTGTCCGGCGCACTGGGACCGTACTCTGGTTCTCAGTGGAGAGAGGAGACAATTACAGTGGGGAAAAAATATTTGTGGTTCGCCGTTCTGTCAAGCGCTCCTACTTGCCCCAGGCACGTCACAACCTGTACGTGGGGGATCAGTTGGACTATACCCCCATGCGCTCTATCCAAGGCCCTTTCGACGCCGGTGTGACTTTGCTGGCCAAGCCATTGTCTCCTACCTTGACCCCAGAGACCTGGCAGGAAGACCTAGGCTCTGCAGGGAGGGTAGGCTGCCTTCAGGAGGCCCCAGACGGAAGGATGCACTTTAAGACACAACCCCAGCCAGAACCGGAGCCCCTTATTCCTGACCTGGCCGCACCACCAACACTACGGGTGGGCCTGATTAATAATTCCGTGCTGACATTCAACCCAAGGGTGCAGCCATACGTACTGCCCTGGAAGCTGCCCCAGGCACCCCCAGTTTGCCTGCCAGAGCCTCTTCAGCCGGAGATATTAACCACCTCTGCACCGGCTAGGGATTCTGGTTTGTAGCAGGTCACTGCAGCCTTTGCCAGGCTGACTGCACAGCCATTACCTAAGGACACCACTAGAGGGCAGTGGCGTACCACTACTGCTGCAACCCTGAGCAACCAGAAGCAGGAGCGCCCCCTAATGCGCTTCAGTAGCTCCAGCAGCGAGGAGGACGTCCTTCTCTAAAATGTCCTTTTCTAAAAAATAAAGAACTAATGGGAGCCAAAGCGTAGACTGGTCCTGAAAGCTGAGTGACTGTTGGCCAGTTCTGTTTTATCTCGTTTCCTCTAGTTGCAGCCTCAGCCAGATGGCCACCTTTGTTAGCACTACCCCCATCATCATTAACCCTTATGTCCAAGTTTACATTGTTTTATCCCCTTTTTCAGGTTACTTGATAGCCTTATGGAACTACGGCTCTCATTATGCTGCTTTTATACGTGTTTTTATGATGCATTTTTTACCTTTCATTGGATTACAATTAACTCTATTATTCCCATTGGATTACAAGTGACTTTTTGTTTCCAGAGGATTCAACTTTAAAGCACTTCAAAAGAAAAAGGACTCAAGCTATATTTGAGCTTATTATTATTGCACTAACAAATGCATAATATACTGTATTTGCACTGTTTTACAGGTTATGCAACGTTAAAAGCTTGCATCCAAAGAAAAGACTCAAACATATACCTGAGCTCTTTGTGATTTATACTGTGATATTATTGCACTGATTTTGCCTAATGTTTACATGTTATGCAACGTTCAAGTATCATATGCCCATTGTGTGTATTCTTTTATAGGTGCCGCAATGTGACCTCATACACTTATTGTGAAATTGCACTTGCTTTTGCATTTAACCAGATATATAGCAACTTACATTTGTGCCTTGCTTTACAGCTCTTGTTCTCTCCCCCCCTTTATATGAACTGCCTATATGGACGTTAAATACTAATGGCCTACACCTGGTGTTATATACCCATAGGTACCCAGAGTATGACCAAGTGGTAAGTCCCGGCAGGTCTAGTAACTACATGGGTAACCCCGCTGCTCCGGGAATGGTTAGAGGAGTTTTTGACCCCTCCTTCCCGTTTGTTATTTGTTCAGGATTGCTCACATCCTGAGGTGTCTTCCAGCAGGAGTTTCATGGGATTATCATACCCTCCTCCTGTTACTGCCAGAAGTGCATGGAGAAGCTAATACCTCCCCTTCTGTGCCTTTGCCTAAGGTATGGCACCTTAAGCCTTAGAGCCACGTTTAGCTACCCATTGTCACCATAGTGATCGTTCTATAAGCCTTATATTTTGACTTTGGTGCAGGGAAGGGAATACAGGATAAAGACACCCTTCCATTTGCGGGCATTCCATTGCACAATGGTGGGACTACAGCGTAAAGACACTCCCATGCTTCCTTTGGTGTTTACAGAGCTCAGAACACTTCAAAGTTAGTCAGTATTGATTGCTTTGTGCAGATCTTTGGTTCACTGGTTATACCGAGAGGGAAACTGTTACTTAGGGCACCCTATTCATGCGGGCAGGAACCTCAGGGTAGCCGTTTTGTGTTTGTCTTTGTATGTCTTATATGTATCACATGCAGCACTTTGTATTTATTTGGGTACCCCAGAGCTGGTTCCTCCCCTCCTAAGCATAAGCTGAGGGCAGTTTAACTCGAAGTAAGGGGGAATGTAACACCCCAGAGTTGTGTTACGAAACTCTTCTACCCCGCTACAATCTGTTAAGAGCATTTACCTTGCCATTTGATGTAATTTTACATTATGTCATTCCCAAATATGCATGAACGATGTTAAATGAAAAAAATTGTTGTCATTTTCCATGTTCACCAGCAGGTGGCAGCAATGGTCTGGAAAGGACTTAGATTCAGTTTAGTATATCTAAGCTGGAAAAGTTTGTTCCAGCTTAGCTCCCCCCTGTGAGCAGAGTAGGCTGTGCCCATATCCTGCAGCATGGGGAGAGAAGGAAGTTAGAGTAGTGTAGCCCACCCCCTGCTAGGGGTAGTGTGTGCGTGTCAGGAGCTCCCAGATTTAGGAAACCAAGCCAGGATCTTGTCTCGGCTGAGACATTGATCAAATCCCCAGCCTAAGCCCTGCAGCCTTGGCTGGATGAAACAGCAGACAACCTCCAGTTCAAGGAGGAAAGCATTCCCTAAGAGTACAACTGTGAGTAAAGTCCAGAGACCAAGGAGAAGCCATATTCTTCCTCAGCTATTCAATCCCTATACAGCAGACGGTACATATCAGAGCAGAAGCCAAATTCCTGCCACAGTGTTAGAGCTAACAAGCAGACGTCCCTCCCTGCAAGCTCACAGATTTATAGTGCAGACAATTTATTCCTGCCAACCATTGCCAATACCTGCTGGGGCCAAAGACTAAAGCTGTACCTTGCTTGGATGGAAGTTACAATCAGTAAAGACAAGTTTGAACTTTACCAAAGGTCTAAATCTCAATTTCTGCTTTAAAATCCCTCTATTACTCCTCTTATCACTATACTCATTTTATTGCAAGTGAGCCAGGAGCCAGGAATCCTGCCGTACCCAGGTAGGAGACACTGTTGACACAATTGCCACTACCCTACAGAGACATTACACCACTCTGGCATTCCTAAACTGGGACGTGAGTTATAACATCTTTGAAGGGGCCTGTGATAATACCCTGCGCACGCTGCAATTGGCGTCACAAACAAAATACAGAACATTAAACAACCTGACCCAGCCATTGCATAAGTAGCGTCAGCGCGTATACCCGTATCCTGCTCATTGCATATCTATCTATTATCTATCTATTTATCTATATATCTATTATCTATATATATTCTATCTATCTATCTACATCTATCTCATATCTATATCTATGTATGTATGTATCGATCTATTATTCTATTATCTATCTATCATTCTATGTATTATTTATCTCCTATCTATCGAATCTATTTTCTATCTATCTATCTATCTATCTATCTATCTATCTAGCATTCTATCTCATATCTATATCTATCTACCTATTATCCATCTATCTATTATTCTATCACAATGGGTGCACCTAGCCTTTCGAAAACTGACCCCCCCCCAATGCCAATTTCTTAACCTAACCCCTGTGTCACAATGAAAGCGCTCCCTGCCAATGGCCCTTCGACTGCCTCCCTCTTGCCCTTACCTGGTGCTGCCTTAGACGATCGCCCCAACTGGCCTCATTGGTGGTGCACCCCTGTCTATCTGATATCTATCTATCTATCTATCTATCTATCTATCTATCTAGCTATCTATATCTATATGTATGTATGTATCTATCTATCATCCATCTATCTATTATTCTATCACCATGGGTGCACACCTAGCCTTTCTGTCTGAGGCGAAAACTGCCCCCCCCCCTCCACTGCTAATTTCTTAACCTAACCCCTGTGCCACAATGAAAGCGCTCATTGCCCATGGCTCTTCCACTGCCCCTCTCCTGCCCTTACCTGCTGCTGCCTGAGACAATCGCCTTACCTGGCCTCATTCGTGGTGCACCCCTGTCTATCTGATATCTATCTATCTGATATGTATCTATCTACCTCTGTCTGTCTCATGGATGAGAAGTGTCAATCACATGATTTCCACAGTTGCCTCCAGCTTTCTAACCATGGTGGCTCAGTCATTTGCACTGCTTCTTTGCACTTTTGGGGTCTCTGGTTCAAATCCTGCCTGTGGTAACATCTGTGTGGAGTTTGAATGTTCTCCTCATGGTTGTGTGGGTTCCCTCTGACCCCCCATTATTATACTAGGAGGTGAGCACCTGTAGTCTATGGCAGCCAATGGCTTCCCAACCATCCCTGTCCGTTCTGTGAGTGAAGAATCATCTAGTTCCCTCTCCATCTTAGTTTAATGTTTTTTAGTAGACATAATAATTAAAAAGCCGAGGTTTTCTTTTTGGATTTCTGAGCAGCAGGCAGGACATGCAATCTTGTTGCCTAGTAACAACATCCCCATTTTTTTCTGCCCAGTTTCAGCGTTGTGTACGTGTTCTCACAGGAACCTGAGCTGTAAGTCAGATAGCCAGGCTAAGGACAGATCGGTGGTATTATAGCAGATACCAGTGTGACTTACTGACATAATGTATCCACTATAAGATCAGTCTGCAACCTGTAACAGGTGCTCCAAAACTATAACCCTCATCATACTCTAGGAATGTCTGTAAACAAGCCTTCTGCTTTCAGACCCCATGGATCTACCAGTTATCACCGATCCTACTGCTCCCCAACATGTGGCTCCACTTAAAACTGAAAACGACAGCGGGCGCATAAGGTCCTGAATGTGAGACCCTGCCCAAAAGCCCTTCATCACCTGGCTCACCCAGAAATCCTTGGTAGCATCCTGGACATCCCAGATAGGCTAGAGCCGATACCTTTTGCAACACTCCTTTTGCCAACAAACCCCATACGAAAGACTCCTTGACCACCTTTAATACATGTGCTAGACAATCCCCCGGTAGCTGACCTACTCACCCTATTCTACTCATCCCAAACCTGCTGGTCCCGGAGCCACATCCTGATAGATACCAACCTGCATCACTGCACCTCCACCAAGGTCCATAGGTTCCGGGGAGGAACCCCACCGACTTTGTCTGCACCCAAAACCTGTGGAGCTGCCACCAAAATGGTAAACAATTCCAAGAGTGCCAACTTTTTAAGTAGTCACTGCTCCGCCCAAGAATTCGGCCAACTTCCTACACACCAAGGACCTTTGAAAAAGGCCTCAAACCGACTTGAACCTGACGCATCAGTGTACAGATCAATGGCACAGTTCTCAACGATGCCGTCTAGCCACAATGATCAACCATTGTAACACTGAAGAAAAGTATCCCATACCTTCAGATGTTCTCAGAAGCCCCCGTGTCAACCAGATTAAATAATTAGGGGACCTCTGCCTCTGGCAGAATATCCTGCCCACTGGCATAATGTGACATGCAAGGTTCAACTTCCCAAGCAAGGACTGAGGAGTCTACAAAGAACCAACTGGAAACCAGACACCACCTCTCTGAGATCATCTAGTTTGTCCTGGGACAACCGACACTCTATTGCAAACGAATCAATATCAATGCCAAGGAAGTGAAGCACCCTAGAAGGGTTTTTGGTCTTCTCCGGTGCCAGGGGGATCCCGGTATGCTAAACCACCCTTTAAACTTTTCTCGGCAGCACCGTGCAAATGTGGGACTGAGGAGGACCCAAGCAGAGAAAATCGTCCAAGCATTGTACAAAAGGAGAAATACCCTTCACCACCCAATGATCAGAGGAGCTAAAGGCCTCAAAATACAAACAAGAAATTGAGCAATACATTGGCAGACAACAATCCATAAAGTAGTCGTCCTCCCACATACAACCCAACCAATGAAAGCTGGTGGGATGGACCGGGAGCAAACAGAAAGCCACTTCCATATCAGTTTTGATAGATAGATAGATAGATAGATAGTATAGAAGATAGTATACATAGATAAATAGATATTAGATAGATAGAAAGATAGATACAAAATATATAGAAAATGATAGATAAAGAGATTGATAATGAATAGATAGATAGATAGATAGATAGATAGATAGATAGATAGATAGATAGAAGATACATAGATAGAGAGAGAGAGATTCTCGCTTCGACAATTCTTGGCGTCCATATGTAACAGATTCTAGAAATGGACACACGGGTGAATAGAACACCTATTAAAAGTTCCTTCTAAGTTCAGTCCTTTAAGTTTCTGTCAGGGAGAATGTGCAATATCCAAATCCTATTGATTTATCTGTTCCGTGACTGTGTGAGGCTCTTAAGTGCGCGATGATACTGGCGCTTAATATATTTCCTTCAGGAAACTCTTCACGGATGACTTGCCATTTACATTACTGGCTACTGATTTATTACACAGATTGCGGGGCCTGTAGTCGCCTTAAAAAAGTTGTTTTACGGAAAATATTTAAAATAAGGCCATAAAATGGGAACATTTCCATCAGCGGTGTAATGACACCTCGTCTATTGTACGATTCCTGGAAACAATATTTTGATGGGTCTGAGAGATTGAAACAGATGACTTTTATTTGTCCAGTAAGTAATGCTGACTCCTGGTTATGTGATAGTTACTGCGAACCGCAATCACCGCCATGTTTATGGGCGCGGAGGCAATCACGGGAAATGATCAGATGGATTATTACAGAAGACCTACAATGTACAGAAAATCGTGACAGCAGATCCTACAGCTCTATAGACTATTCACTAGAGATCAGCGGTGACATCACTGAGAATGCAGCCTATCCATTCACTGGAGAGCAGCGGTGACATCACTGAGAATGCAGCCTATCCATTCACTAGAGAGCAGCAATGACATCACTGAGAATGCAGCCTATCCATTCACTGGAGAGCAGCGGTGACATCACTGAGAATGCAGCCTATCCATTCCTAGAGATCAGCGGTGACATCACTGAGAATGCAGTCTATCCATTCACTAGAGATCCACGGTGACATCACAGAGAATGCAGCGTATCCATTCACTAGAGAGCAGCGGTGACATCACTGAGAATGCAGCCTATCCATTCACTAGAGATCAGCGGTGACATCACTTAAAATGCAGCCTATCCATTCACTAGAGATCCACGGTGACATCACAGAGAATGCAGCCTATCCATTCACTAGAGAGCAGCGGTGACATCACTGAGAATGCAGCCTATCCATTCACTAGAGATCAGCGGTGACATCACTTAAAATGCAGCCTATCCATTCACTAGAGATCCACGGTGACATCACAGAGAATGCAGCCTATCCATTCACTAGAGATCAGGGGTGACATCACTGAGAATGCAGCTTATCCATTCACTAGAGATAAGCGGTGACATCACTGAGAATACAGCCTATCTATTCACTAGAGATCAGCGGTGACATCACTGAGAATGCAGCCTATCCATTCACTAGAGATCAACGGTGACATCACTGAGAATGCAGCTTATCCATTCACTAGAGATCCACGATGACATCACAGAGAATGCAGCCTATCCATTCACTGGAGATCAGCAGTGACATCACTGAGAATGCAGCCTATCCATTCACTAGAGATCAGCGGTGACATCACTGAGAATGCAGCCTATCCATTCACTAGAGATCAGCGGTGACATCACTGAGAATGCAGCTTATCCATTCACTAGGGATCCACGGTGACATCACAGAGAATGCAGCCTATCCATTCCCTAGAGATCCACGATGACATCACAGAGAATGCAGCCTATCCATTCACTAGAGATCAGCGGTGACATCACTGAGAATGCAGCCTATTAATTTATTAGAGATCAGCGGTGACATCCTGCTTCGGATGTGACTAGCGTGTTTTGAGCATGTCATGATGTGACCCATGGCAGGTACCAGGAATGAGAAGCGATGAGGAGCTATTCCCTTTATGCATCCTTTAGACTGGTGCCGCCCTTCTCTGGGTATTTCAGGCAGTTTGTTTCTAGCTGATCTCCCCTCGAAGAAACACAACATGAGACAAAAGCAGATTCAGCCGCCGCGGCGTATCTATAGCGACATTTTGCCGATGCCCTGATGTGATCTGTATTCCATTTTGTATGATTGTCAGGTTTTCCTTTGTAGTGATAAAAACACAATGAAAGCGAAGAAAGAGAAGCTTTTATCTGCCGCTCCTCGCTCCCCGGGGACACTCTCGTGAGTTCACTCTTATTTATAAGCGAGTGACCTGTTCTCCGGGGTCGGGCGACGTCCGTGCACAAACCGCAAATTTTTTTTTACCTGTTATCGAAAAAATATTGTGATGAACAATTCACCTGCAAAGGGTCGACTGCGTAAAACGGTCACGTGTCCCCAAATAGGGGTCTACAATGAGCACAGGGGCCAATTCACGACTATTCAGCCCTTAAAGATGCACACTGACTGCAAGAGCCACCTATAGGGCCCCACCATAGGGTGCCATTCACCCAACAGAGGCACCTATCTCAAGAACTGGGTCCTTCTGCGTGCCACAGAGAATGAAGAGGTGGCAGCACATGGGAGAGAGCCGCGCATGAGCAGCCACCTCTCCATTCACTGCAGAGCGCAACAGGACCCCATCCTTGAAATCAGCGTGGGTCCCAGAGGTGGCACCTGCCGGACATTTATGGTCCTGTGGATACATCATAATGTCCAGATGAGAATACCCCCTTTACATATTCCAAAATGTATAGAGATGCCCTCCATCGCCATAGAATCCCAGAATACATTTTCTATAGGATAGCGCAACATTGTATCAAATTTGTATCCTGATAGATTCGGCGAGGAAACCTGTCAACCATCCACAGGGTAGGTGACAAATATTGGATGTTGAGGTGTCCAACCAATTTGGGACCATAGTGATCCTGAGAACTGGGGGACTCTGAGCTCCATTCAGTTCACAGTGTTCCATCAGGACCACCACTACCACTCCATTTAGAGGAGGGACTCAGACTGAATAGGTGGTAAACATATTTTTCGGGTTGTCCAGGATTTTCCGCATTCCTCGATCCTCAGGAGAGGCCGTCAGTATGTGATAGGTGGTGGTCCAGTAACCCAACACCCTTGCCCACCAGCTGTTTTAAAGTAGCGGGAAGTCAGTGCCGAGACTCCACAGCTCTGTCCATTGCGTAGCGGATGGAGATGGTTGCTGCAGCACCGCTCCCGATCACCTCAATGGATGGAGCTGTGCAGTTCTGAGCCGACTTCTGCCAATGGAGTTACTCTGAAACAAATGATCGGTAGGAGTTTGGGACCCCGCCGATCAGATATTGATACCCTATTCTGAGACTAAAAAAAAAAATTCACTGCTCCGATGCTCCTGTCAGGGGGGCTGCCGGGGTGAAAATGGAGGTATGTCCGGGTTCAGCTCTGAACCCGGACAACCCCTTTAAAGTAGATTGTTTATTCCATCCACGTGTACGGCCGTGCATATTGAAAATTACATGTCGATGGAATAAATAATCTACTTTAAGTTGCATCAATATGTCCGAGTGCCGTGAATTTTCTATTTTATAATTGTGGGATATCACTGAGCACCGGAACCTCTGAAATAGTGACAGCCAGTTATATATTTTGGTCTATCCTGAGACTAGGCTATCATTAGTCAAATCCTGGACAATCCCTGGGCTTAGGCCATGATTGATGTAAAACATCTCAATCTTTTTTTAATAAAGCTAGAACCAGCCCTGTACCTCACATGGATCCAGAGATCTCTCCACTGATTTGTCCAATTTTTCAGACGGCAGCTCAGGGGGCATGTTCTTTCTGCTGCAGCTCTCTCCCTATCTCAGCTCAGGGGGTGTGTCCTCTCCCTGCAGCTCTCTCCTTACCGCAGCTTTCTTCTGCAGCTCTTTCTATATCATAGCTCAGAGAGCATGTCCTTTCTGCTGCAGCTTTCTCCCTATCTCAGCTCAGGGGGTGTGTCCTCTCCCTGCAGCTCTACTCCTTACCGCAGCTTTCTGCTGCAGCTCTTTCCATATCATAGCTCAGGGGGCATGTCCTTTCTGCTGCAGCTCTCTCCCTATCTCAGCTCAGGGGGTGTGTCCTCTCCCTGCAGCTCTCTCCCTACCTCAGCTTTCTGCTGCAGCTCTTTCCATATCATAGCTCAGGGGGCACGTCCTTTCTGCTGCTGCTCTCCACCCATCACATCTCGGGGGGGGGGGGGGGGGGGGGGGGTGTTCTTTCTGCTACAGCTCTTACCCTATCAAAGCTCAGGGGTGTGTTTTCTCTCTCTTGGCAGTGGAGGTATAGATTAGAACTGAGCATGTACGACCACCTGAGTAGGCATGCACATTACTTTACAGATTAAACACCAGGGGGCGCCATTATAATAAAGAAAGCAGAATATCTCATTACAGGAGCATTTTTGCAACAGAGAGTAAATTACAAAATCAACTAGTTTTTCATTCAGAATTATATTAAAACAACGTATAATGGAGGCCGAACCCCTTTAAGGGTGGACAGTAGTCACATCTTTCATGCCTTAAGTTGGAGCCCAAGACCCAGTGCGTCCAGTGTGAATCCTGCTCCATCTTCCCACTCGTTATTTTCCCCTCATTTCGAGTCAAAGAAATCATAGTTTACTGGTAACAGCAGAGATCAGCGTCAACAGCCAGAAAATCCTGCTAATTGCAAACTGCGCGTTAATTGAATGAATTTTTTTAATGCAGAGATTATTCAATTTAAGGGGATGCATAATGTATAAGCCTAATGATTAAATTGTGCTGCTGTCAGATGCGCGTTCTCCATGAATATTCAGGCTTTTGTCTTTGCACCCCTTATCTCATCATCACAATCCACTTCTATCACGTATGGCTCCGGATGCCAGGAGATGCCCGGGGTGGACACGTGAAATCACTTTTCACCCCGAGAGCAGCCATCACTGTTCTGATCCTGACCCATAGCTTATAAATAGGGGTCTGTAATAACCCCCAGTAGCTTTTTTGGGGCTGACAAACTATAGGGGTCACCTCCACTCACCTAAAATGCTGAATCTTTTTGCAAATACTTAGATTTTAATTAACATCATGGCTTATGCTCTAGTCACCTCCAGAGCTGCATTCAAAAATCTACTGGCTGCAAGGGGCGATCTTCTAATATTCTCTACCCCTACCCCAAACTTTTCTAATTGTGCATTTTCTGCTGCATCTCTCTCCCTGTAACTGCCACAGCTTCAAACAGAACACATGGCTGGTGGCAGTTGAAGATTTAAACTGAGCATGTGCGACCACCTCAGTGAGATGGACAAAAAAAATTGGAAAATAACAGCAGGTGGCGCTATACTGATACATATTATTGAATAGCTCAGAGTCTATACTAAATTTTTAGTTACATGCAATTACAAAAATATTCAGATTCAGGTGCTGATTTGAAAAATGTAGAATAACTTCTGTGACACGACCCCTTTAAGGTGGGTCACCAGTCTGGTCAGTGATTGGCTGAGCAGGCACCTACTGCTATTTCCTGTGCAGGAACAAAAAACGGCAATCCCATGTGACTGCAATGTAAAGCCATTGCAGTCTATGGCAGAAGCGACCTAATGATCGCAGGTTCAACTCCCATGGTTGGGAGTTAAAAATAAACAAAACAAAAAAGTTTTAAAAAATATTTTTAAAAACATTTAAATCACCATCATCACAAATAAATAAGCAATAAAATAAACATACATCATCGGCATCACCCGAACTATTAAAATAGAAAAGTATATTTTTTTCTATATGGTAAATAATGCAATATAAAAAAAAAAAATATCTAAATAGCCGAACCAATTTTTTTTACATTTTGAATAGAAAGTCAACAAAAAGTCAACAAATGCAGTTTTTTCCAGCTTCACCCCATTAATGATATATATATATTTATTTTATTTTTTATTTTTTATTTTTTTGCATTCCAATACAGTGTATGAAATATTAAATGATGCCAATAGAAATGAAAACTTATCCCACAAAAAAAATACATGGCTATGTGGGTGGAAGGAAGGCGGGGGGGAGCAAAACGAAAATGCAAAAATCATCAAGGTGGGAAAGGGTTAAAAGTATATTATTGTATACCTAGCTGGAAGTTAATGTGATCTGCTTCTGGGGAAATGGAAGCCATTGCTTTTCCAGATGGGATGGGGCATTGAATGCCTCGTTAAACTGTCCGACAACCCTAGTGACGCTGTAACTCTATAATGGTGACTACGTGGGTTGTCAGCCAGCCACAGACAGAGCTGAAATACACAAATCCTCGGTGCGCAGCAGCCGTCTCGTGTGGGTCAGGACACAGAGTTTTCAATTTTCTTATTACCTCTCTGCTATCGTGACTTTGTAAATTCCACCGACGAGCGGATTCGGGATTTAGGAATTAATTTACTGACGAGCGCTTGCGAGATATTGTCAGGCATCTTGGCATTTAGCAGCGGATCGTCCCCTCATCATTCACTGGGCTCTTTCAATCAGGGTTGCTAAGCAATCGTGATTAAAGCTGAAAATGATGATTGGCAGAGTCGATTTGGACCCAGAGAGGCATTTTCATTGCTTCCAACTGGCTCAGACAAAAAAAAAAAAAAGAGTCTCGCACCTTCCCCCGGCCGGTCTAGTCCATGTAAATTATGCTAAATGCCGTTCCGCCGAGCGAAATCCCCAAACCAAATAACACAGTGCGCAATGTTACCGCAGAGACTTGGACGCGCCTCGGAATGAACTCGCGTCCCCTTGTTACAGGGAGTAGGGAATTTAAAGCGAACTGCGCAGGATGAGATAAACAGCGCCACCCTTGTCCGCAGGACGTGTCTGGCATTGCAGCTCAGGTCCATTAAAGGGAACGGATCTGGGGCTGCAATACCAGACATGATCTGTGAAAAAAGGAGGCGCTGTTTTTGGAAGAAAGCAGACATTTTTTCAAATTTTAAGATTTTGTAGATTTTTTTTTGTTTTGCATACGTAAAGGGGTTGTTCA
Organism: Bufo gargarizans; assembly: GCF_014858855.1. Classification (NCBI taxonomy): domain Eukaryota; kingdom Metazoa; phylum Chordata; class Amphibia; order Anura; family Bufonidae; genus Bufo; species Bufo gargarizans. Next base: position 10,794,919 of record NC_058090.1, on the reverse strand, counting down.
CTAGTGGTGAGCTCGACTATTCGAATTGCAAATTTTTTTCTCGAATATCGTAACTTCGAGATTTTGCGAATATTTTTTTTTTCATCTGAAAATATGATTTCTCCCTGCTTCTTGCTTGTGGGTCAATAAGTCATTGACCCACAAGCAACTTAAGCAGGGGGGAATCATGTTTTTCATATGGAAAATAAAATGACCAATATTCTAAAAAACGAATACATAGCAATATAGTGAATATATTTGTTATTTAGAATTTTGGCATTATTTTTTTCGTATCTGTACAGTTGTTCGCATACTCCTCCCCGACAAGCGTCCCCGTCACCATGGGAACACTTGTGGGTTAGAAAATACCATCGGATCTGAGTTTTCCCTGAGATCGTGAAAGCTCAGATCCGATGGTATATTCTAACGCACAGGCGTTCCCATGGTTACGGGGACGCTTGTCGGGGAGCAGTATGCCAAAGTGGAGTAACAGTACACATAAATTGCAGTCTATATGTGTATTTTACGAATATTCGTAATATTGCTCTACCTTCGTCTTTTAGAATATTCGGAATATTCTAAAAGACGAAGTTAGAGCAATATTACGAAAAGCCGTAAAATACACATATAGACTGCAATTTAGCTAATATAGTGCTATAGTAATTTTTTTAATAGTGTATATATTTTCCAAAACTGAAGTTCAGAAGAGGCAAAAAAAATTAGACTAAAAAAAAAAAAGATTATAGCACTATATTAGCTAAATTACAGTCTATATGTGTATTTTACGAATATTCTTAAAGACGAAGTTAGAGCAATATTAAGAATATTCGTAAAATACACATATTAGCCTAGCCATAGTCATAGGAACGTTGCCTTATACAGGGGAAAAAAAACGCACGATTAATTTAATCGCATATTATTCGCAATAAATGAAATAATTACGAATATTCGATTTTGACAAATATAATACGAATGTTCAATCGAATATTCGCGAAATATCGCGAAATCGAATATGGCACCTCCCGCTCATCACTATTGTTCACCCCTGAGAACCTTTTCTATAGACTCACCAGTTTGAATCATACTTACCTTATCGCTGCCGCTGGAATCCTGCTCCAGTGCTCCCACTCCGGCGCAGCAGGTCTCAGGTCTCCCTGCATCAACGTCTAGTTTGATTTGATGTGACCGCTGCAGCTAAAGGGGGCTTTTCACTCCTGTGAACCTTTTCTGCAGACCCTCCAGTTGGAAACATACTTACCTTATCCTGCCAATGGAATCCTGCTCCAGTGCTCCCACTTCGGCGCAGCAGGTCTCAGGTCTCCCTGCGTCAACATCTAGTTTGCTGTGATGTGGCCGCTGCAGCCAATGACTGGCCACAACGGCGAAGTGTCACCCATGTTATATTGGACCTAGTGACATGATACATGGGAGACACCACCGCTGAGACCAGTCATTGGCTGCAGCAGCCATGTGACCTATGTCAAACTGGATTTTGAGGCGGGGACTTGAGACCTACGGTGTCCAAGAGGCTGTGATGAAGCCAGATCTCAGCAGCAGAGATCAGGTATTATTTCCCACCTCTGGTCCGGCCACTCTGGGGGGTCTCCTCAGGAGTGAACAACCCCTTTACAGTGAGCAAATTTGTCATTAGGTGCACTGTTCAAATGTTACATTGTTTCATTGAAATTGTCTTAGCATTAAAATGAGCACAAGACCTAAGAGAGGAAGTTTATATTGCTATGTATACCTTTTTATCAGTGCATTTTAATCATTTTGCCTAAAAACTTTTTTTTTTTTTGGTCTTTATTAAAAATGTTCAGCCATTTCTGAGTGAGAAGGGTTAAAAAATAAGTCTGTTTGCAAGTTGTCTCTTTCTGTGTTCTTTGAATCCCGTCAGCTGACAGCTCATGTGTAGCTCTTATTTCTGATCTCCTGACCGCTCATTATAAATCGATTTTTTTAATCAAATATGGCTTATTTTTAAGAATATGGCTTATATAACCGTTTATGAGCTCTAGAGGTCAGAGATAAAGCTTCATATAAGCCGTCTGCGGACGGGATTGAAAGAAAACAAAAAGAGACAGCTTGCAAACAGACTGATTTTTTTAAACCTTCTATCTCAAAAACGGCTGAACATTTTTAATAAGGACCAATTGAAAAAAATGATTTTTATACAAAATGAGTAACATGCAATCATAAAAGGGTGTCCATCTATACTCAACGCAATCAACTGCTTCTTAAAGGCGCCTCCACAGACAGTCCCTTACTGAATTGAAACCGACCTTAAAAATAAGGAGGCCAGACATTACCAGGCACCCAAATATGAGGTCCGTACATTAGGGGGACTGAATGACTAGTGATAGGGGTAAAAAAGGGTCCTTATTCTCATTCGGTCATAAGGAAATATTGCTAACCATTCCAGTGTCCTCCTTGTATAAGCCACTTATTAGGCCACCGCTACACAGCGGTCTAGCCACAGCATCTGCATACGGAATACCGCCGGTTGCCGGCATCTGTACTTGCTATTGTTTCAAAGGACAAGTACAGGCGCGGCTCAGCAATCGGAGGTAATCCGCATGCAGATCCTGTGCACAGACTGTAACAGGCTGCGGATTTGCAGCGCACTACGTGGCGGCACAACATACGTACCTGGACACAGCCCGACGCCACATGAATTCGGGACGTAGTTCATTAGAATAAGAAGAGAGATAACTCTGTGACCTTCGAGATCTTCGCCAGTTCTTTTACTCTGCAGGTGACGGGGCTGATTAAATCTTCTCCGCGCCCTGCGTCTTTTTCGAGATAATTGAATCCCTTCCCCGCCGATACTTGACTTTACAAGCTGTAAAATTGTATGCGCTGCCATCTATTGATGAGGATGAGTAATCAATTACACACCACGTCACAGGGTGTTAGATAAGAAGCGCAAGTTCGGAGCTTTCATTACAGACTTAATAAGATGCATACATAGATGTTTGGCGGCACTGAATAGAGAAGCGGCATGAAACTTGGATGTTACGTAGCATAACAGAGCTGAAAAACCTATACTACCTCTCCAGACTCCATTATTGATAGCCTACCCGTAAGACAGGGCAACTACATCTGATTGGTGGAGGTCCGATTCTTGGCACCCTGGCAATTAGCTGACTAAAACGAGTTGTGCCGATCCCCTTTTTTGCTTAACAGGCACAACGCCATACCCTTAATAGTGGGTGCATCCAGGGGTGCACCTAGCCTTTCTGCTGCATGAGGCAAAAACTGAAACGGTACCCCGCCCAATGCCAATTTCTTAACTTTACGCCTTCCTTTCAGCCCATGGCAATTTGGCTGCCCCCCTCTTGCCCCTACCTGGTGCTGCCTGAGGCGATCTCCTCCCCTGGCCTCATTGGTGGTGCACCCCATGGTGCATCTGGTATTGCAGCTCAGTCTAATTCACTTGAACAAGACTGAGTTGCAATACCAGTCATAACCACCATTAAAGGGATAGCGCTGTGCATGGTATTTCTGCTCAGTCCTATCCACTTTAATTTGAGTTGCAATACCAGGCACAGCCACTAATAAAAGCATGGTGCTGTTGGTGCTGGTCTTTATTAAAAATGTTCAGATACTTTTTGCTAATCCTGGACAATATCTTTAAACGCTATGGACACCTTTTTTATGATTGCATTTTATTCGTTTTGGGCTAAAATAATTTTTTGAATTGGTCATTATTAAAAATTTTCAGCCATTTTTTAGATACAGAGTATCAGTTCTCAGTCCTGTCAGCTGACAGCCCTTATGAACCCTTATCTCTGATCTCCTGACCTCATAAACACTCATTATTGCTAAATTCTTATCAAACTGTTAAGAGTATGGCTTAAATACAGTAAGTGTTTATGAGGTCAGGAGATCAGAGATAAGGCTTCACATGAGCCGTCAGCTGACGGGACTGAGAAGAGATACTCTGCAAACAGACGGATTTTTACCCCTTGTATCTCAAAAAATGGATGAGCATTTTTTTAAACAAGCGACATAATAATGTTTAGTCCAAAATGAGTAAAGTGCAATCATAACAAATTTTCCCAAAGGTGTCCATATTTTTTAAAGATATTGTCCAAGATTAGCAAAAAGTATCTACATTTTCTGAATTATAATTTTTTCAAAAGCAGGTCCATGGGGTGGGTCTTAAATGGGGATGAGCTGAAAAACCAGACACAACCATGCACAAGAGTGGTATAGCTGCTAGGAAAAATAGCCAGACCCTTTTTCTAATTCTGATTCCCCGTTAATAATAGCTGAATACTCTTTAATAGAAACATTAAGCCTATCCTAAATCAAAATTTACACTGGGCCACGGAAGGCCCTCCACCATCCACCTTGACATATACTGGCGCAAAAAGTCCAGATTTTTGTGACTTGAGCCACGAAAATGGGCGTGGTTTATATAAATGTACGGTGGAAAGGAGCCGTTCTAATGCTTTGAAAACGTTCTCAATGAAAACTCTAACATGTTCCATTGCCATGTACCATTTATAATACCATACCTACCAACATTGAAAAAATAAAAATTTAAGTCCCAAACCTTGGACCACCCATGAATGTCCCCAAAATGGGTAGGACTGTCCACTTTGGGATGGGGCTTGCACAAGCCATGTTCCTTTTGTGGCCCCCTTTGGGGGACTGTCACATCAAAACTGGGACTATTTGTAAATATGATAGTACTGGTATCTTCTCATGATCATTGGAGGTCCTACGGTCGGACCTCCAGCAATAAAACACTTACCCCCTATCCTGTGTTGTTAGTGGTAAAACCCCTTTATGGAGCACCTGTCAGCAGGATCAAAGATAATAAACCAGGCATACTATCTGGTAGAGTTGATCCTGCTGTTTAAAATGATACCTGTCTTGTGAAAATCGGTTGCAGCGTTCCCGAAAAAAAGAAAACTTTTAGTCTTTATGCAAGTGAGAGCTTCAGTGCACCAAGGGGTGGGGCAACCGCTGAGGAGCACTGAGGGTCTAGGCTACGCCCTTCCGGGCACTGAATCATTAATTGGTATAAAGAATAAAAGTCTTTTTTTCTCGTGAACCGATTGTAATCAGCAGGATCTATCTGGTTTAGCAGGGTTGATCCTACAGAGAGGTGCTCTTTAAATAAACACGAAATATACCAACCTCGTTTCGGGTAGATTTCAAGGCTCGCCTCTGTCAGATTTCAGGCTTTCTGTAGTTCTGTCTTTGAAAAATTAGTTGAAGTCAGCAACGCTGAATAATGAAGCCGCGTCTAAAAATCTTCAGGTTGATATCCCTGGATGTTACATCAAAGTGAGAACGCCAGCATTTCCTATTAACCGCTCCTGCTTTTTCCCTCATGCTGCTCGATTTCTATCTTAAAATCTACTTAATAATCTCACCACGGGGCTTTTCTGAGCTATTTAAAGCCTAGAAAAAAGCTTGTTTTTCTCTCCCTGCTTTTTCACGACGGAGTGAGAACAAAAATCCATTTGTACTTCTTAATTATACAATGCGGGACAATTATAGGAAATACAGCGCACGGGTGACAAAAACACCATAGTAAAAGCAGATACTAGACTAGAAAATAAATAGAGTCAGATTTACCATGCAAGGATTCTTGGGAAATTTTCCGTATTTCTTATAGGGCTGACCTCCGGCGTTCGTTATCAAAACTGGTGCAAAGAGTAAAATGGCGCCTTCATTCGATCTCATTTTTGAAAATGAAAGAATCACCCTGATCACTTGCTAGAAGCAACTCCTCTATTTCTCTTTTTATATTTTTCACCTCGGTCAGGAGGAGTGGATTGGCCATCAGCTCTACAGGGGGAAATTTTGGGGGGATGGTCAGTTTATGCTGCATGAGGCAAAAACTTAAATGGCACCCCACCACCACCACCCAACCTCCCCTCGTGCCAAATTATCGTCTCTGCAGAATGTACCAGATAGACATCTCGGGTTCCCCGCTTTTCCATCATCCTCCCCCTCCTGATGCATCCTGATGCTACCTACTGTGCGTGCTGTGCTCCCCAATAGTGTTGGGCGCGAATATTTGAATCCCAAATTTTAATCGCGAATATCGCCACTTCGGGAATTCAGGAATATTTAGAATATATTCTAATCGCGAATATCGGCACTTAGCCAACATCCCTAGCAACCAATAGGAAAGTTGCCTATAGGAGTAGTGTTGATCACGAATTTTTCTCCCCCTGTTTTCTCCCAGGCCCTGAATGTCCTGCCTGCCAGCTAGATACCACTGTAATGCTGTCCTCAGGACGGCAATACAATTGAATCAAATGCACTGGAAAAGTTGAAGGACCCGTGATGATGTTACAGGTCATGTGACCAGTAAAACAGGCGGTGGTTGAGAAGGACCTGCGATGATGTCATCATCATGTGACCAGTGCAGGAGAGGACGGCAGTGAAGAGGAGAAGAAGCTGTGGTGATGTCTGCTACATGATGAGAGGTAAGTGAAGGGAGAGGCAGAGCAATGCTGGGAGTTGTGGTTATTTTACTTGGACTGTATGTTAGAGCTGAAGAGAGGGATGTTATTTACATGAAACTGTGTGTTAAAGGCGGCTGTGGGAGGGGGTGATGGTATTTACATGGGACTGTATGCTGATGGTGGCTGTGAGAGGGACTGATGTTATTTACATGGGACTGAAAGTTGGAGGGGGCTGAGGGAGGGGGTGATGTTATTTACATGGGACTGAAAGTTGGAGGGGGCTGAGGGAGGGGATGATGTTATTTACATGGGAATGAATGTTGAAGGTGGCTGTGGGAGGGGATGATATTATTTACATGGAACTGAATGTTGAGAGGGGCGATGTTATTTACATTGGACTCCATGTTGAAGGCGGCTAGGGGAGCGAGTGATGTTATTTACATGGGACTGAATGTTTACATAGGATTGCATGTTGGAGGCTGCTGGGGATGGGATGATATTATTTATATGGGACTGTATATTGGAGGGGCAGTAGAGAGGGATGTTATTTACATGGGACTGTATGGCGAGGAAATAACTTCAGGGGGCATTATAAATACTGGGGCACTTCACGGCGAGGATTATAACAGTAGGGGGCAGAATAAATACTAGGGGGACATTAGACGGTCTTATTACTACTGGGGGCTCTATAGGAGAGACTTATAGATTCGCCTTATTTCTACTAAGAGCACTATGTGGGCCTTATTACTACTGAAGGGTCTGTAGAGAGCTTTATTACCACTGGGAGAACAATAGGGGGCCTTATTTCTACTGGGGGCTCTGTCAGGGGCGTTGCTAGGGTCTGAAGACATCCGGGGCACGAGCCCACATGAAGCCACGCCCCCATCCAATGAAGCCACGCCCTCATGGGGGGGCCTTCACAGTAGTTATTAACCCCTTTCAGCAGTCCCCCCTTCAGTGAATGGGGGACTGCTGAATGTGGTTTATAACTACAGTGAAAGGCCTAGCCATCTGGGCAACCCCATAGATCATCCATAACAGTGCCATCCACAGATCTCCCTCCCCATAACAGTGCCATCCACAGATCCCCCCTCCCCATAACAGTGCCATCCACAGATCTCCCTCCCCATAACAGTGCCATCCACAGATCCCCCCTCCCCATAACAGTGCCATCCACAGATCTCCCTCCCCATAACAGTGCCATCCACAGATCCCCCTCCCCATAACAGTGCCATCCACAGATCCCCCTCCCTATAACAGTGCCATCCACAGATCTCCCTCCCCATAACAGTGCCATCCACAGATCCCCCTCCCCATAACAGTGCCATCCACAGATCTCCCTCCCCATAACAGTGCCATCCACAGATCTCCCTCCCCATAACAGTGCCATCCACAGATCCCCCTCCCAATAACTGTGCCATCCACAGACCCCCCTCCCCATAACAGTGCCATCCACAGATCCCCCTCCCAATAACTGTGCCATCCACAGACCCCCCTCCCCATAACTGTGCCATCCACAGATCCCCTCCCCATAACAGTGCCATCCACAGATCCCCCTCCCCATAACTGTGCCATCCACAGATCCCCCTCCCAATAACTGTGCCATCCACAGACCCCCCTCCCCATAACTGTGCCATCCACGGATCCCCCTCCCCATAACATTGCCATCCACGGATCCCCCTCCCCATAACTTTGCCATTTAGAGATCCCCCTCCCCATAACTGTGCCATCCACAGATCCCCCTCCCCATAACTGTGCCATCCACAGATCCCCCTCCCCATAACTGTGCCATCCACAGATCCCCTCCCCATAACTGTGCCATCCACCACAGATCCCCCTCCCCATAACTGTGCCATCCACCACAGATCCCCCTCCCCATAACTGTGCCACCCACCACAGATCCCCCTCCCCATAACTGTGCCATCCACCACAGATCCCCCTCCCCATAATTGTGCCATCCACCACAGATCCCTCTCCCCATAATTGTGCCATCCACCACAGATCCCTCTCCCAATAACTGTGCCATCCACCACAGATCCCACTCCCCATAACTGTGCCATCCACCACAGATTCCCCCTCCCCATAACTGTGCCATCCACCACAGATCCCCCTCCGAATAACTGTGCCATCCACCACAGATCCCCCTCCCCATAACAGTGCCATCCACAACAGATCCCCCTCCCCATAACTGTGCCATCCACCACAGATCCCTCTCCCAATAACTGTGCCATCCACCACAGATCCCCCTCCCCATAATTGTGCCATCCACCACAGATCCCTCTCCCCATAATTGTGCCATCCACCACAGATCCCTCTCCCAATAACTGTGCCATCCACCACAGATCCCACTCCCCATAACTGTGCCATCCACCACAGATCCCCCTCCCCATAATTGTGCCATCCACCACAGATCCCTCTCCCCATAATTGTGCCATCCACCACAGATCCCTCTCCCAATAACTGTGCCATCCACCACAGATCCCACTCCCCATAACTGTGCCATCCACCACAGATTCCCCCTCCCCATAACTGTGCCATCCACCACAGATCCCCCTCCCAATAACTGTGCCATCCACCACAGATCCCCCTCCCCATAACAGTGCCATCCACAACAGATCCCCCTCCCCATAACTGTGCCATCCACCACAGATCCCTCTCCCAATAACTGTGCCATCCACCACAGATCCCCTCCCCATAACAGTGCCATCCACCACAGATCCCTCTCCCAATAACTGTGCCATCCACCACAGATTCCCCCTCCCCATAACTGTGCCATCCACCACAGATCCCCCTCCCAATAACTGTGCCATCCACCACAGATCCCCCTCCCCATAACAGTGCCATCCACAACAGATCCCCCTCCCCATAACTGTGCCATCCACCACAGATCCCTCTCCCAATAACTGTGCCATCCACCACAGATCCCCCTCCCCATAAGTGTGCCATCCACCACAGATCCCTCTCCCCATAATTGTGCCATCCACCACAGATCCCTCTCCCAATAACTGTGCCATCCACCACAGATCCCCCTCCCCATAATTGTGCCATCCACCACAGATCCCTCTCCCCATAATTGTGCCATCCACCACAGATCCCTCTCCCAATAACTGTGCCATCCACCACAGATCCCACTCCCCATAACTGTGCCATCCACCACAGATTCCCCCTCCCCATAACTGTGCCATCCACCACAGATCCCCCTCCCAATAACTGTGCCATCCACCACAGATCCCCCTCCCCATAACAGTGCCATCCACAACAGATCCCCCTCCCCATAACTGTGCCATCCACCACAGATCCCTCTCCCAATAACTGTGCCATCCACCACAGATCCCCTCCCCATAACAGTGCCATCCACCACAGATCCCTCTCCCAATAACTGTGCCATCCACCACAGATCCCCTCCCCATAACAGTGCCATCCACAACAGATCCCCCTTCCCTGCAAGTGCAACTTTAACTTTTGCTTAACTAGTCTTACTCAGAGAAGAGTCTCTCTCTCAGCTAGTCAGCTCCAGGCAGTTCGGGTGGTGCTCACTCACTGACGTCCCGCGCCTGCGCCGCCTAGTGGGAGGAGCAGGCGCCTGACGTCAGTGAGTGAGCGCCGCCTGCACTGCCTGCTGTTACCGGAGGCAGAGCTGCAGTAAGAAATCTAGTTAGATGAGTGGCGCGGGGGGGCGGATGATTATTAAAGTTAAAAGTTAAGTCTGCAGGCAGGGCAGGCGGAGATTAGGATTATTTAAACATACAGTTTTGGAGTGTGGCGAGCGGCGGGGCCTGTGTAGCGCAGGAGAGTCAGAGCGCCAGCCGGCCCTGCCAGTGCCAGCAATACATTCGGGGCACTGGTCAAAACATCCGGGGCTCAAGCCCCGAATGTTTTGACCTAACGACGCCCCTGGGCTCTGTGAGGGTATTATTAATACTGGAGGGCTTTTTTATGAATGGTGACATTCTTGGGGAGCGTTATCACTGTCGGCGGCACTGTAGGGGGCAGTATTACTAATGAGGGCATTCTAGAAGGGAATTACTATTGGTGGGACTTTGAGGAGCACTATTACTATGGGGGGCACTGATATTTCTTCAGGATAGTATTTGGGGGTATTGGGGGGCACGGTGAGCAGCAGGATAACACTGTGGAGACTCCAGGTTGAGGGATAATGATAGAAAAGCGAGGAAGCTAAGATGTCCGTGTCTTACACTCTGCAGAGACGAGGCGCGGCTGAAAAGAAGTTGTCCGGCATGAATGGAGAAAATGATGACAGAGAAGATCTACATCAGAGGAGACGTCACCTGGAGGCCCTGGATGTGACAGGTATGTGCTGCTGTATAGCAAGTAATGCAAAATGCGGTGTGTGGGGGAAGGGGGGGGTGCTGTTGAGGGTCGACTTAGAGATTTGGGCCATATTCACTGGGTCTTTTGAGACCCTAAGCAACGCCCCTGCCCCACAGTAACCCCTGCCTCCTATAGTGTCCCAGCAGTAACAAGACCTCTTCATAACGTACACATATAGAACCCACAGTCAGTAGTAAAAATGCCCCCCGATAATGTTGTTAGTGGTTATAATGTCCCCTATTGTGGCCCCAGTTTTTATAAAGTCCCACAGCAGTGCCCCCTATAATCATAATGATTCCTTGTAGTGCCAGTATATATAATGTAGTGCCTGTATGTATAATACCCCCTGTATTATAATGTCCACTCTGTATTATAATATAACCCCACCCCGTATTGCTCCGACCTTTATTATATTTCCTTCCGCCCTGTAGTGCCACCTGTATTATAAAGCCCCTGTAGTGCTCCGGCTTGTATATAATGATCCCCTGTATTGCCCTCTGTTTTTTTAATGCTCCTGTAGTACTGCCTGTATTATAATGCCCCCAGGAGTGCTGTAGTGCCCCCCCCCCTGTAGTGTCACCTGTATTTTATTGCCCTCGTAGTGCCCCCTGTAATGCCATAGTGTCACCCTATAGTGCCCCCTGTATTCTAATGCCTTTATTATAATGCTCTCTGTAGTGCCCCTCAAAGTACCGCCTGTAGTATAATGCCCCCAGGAGTGGTGTAGTGCCCCCCCCCCTGTAGTGTCACCTGTATTTTATTGCCCCCGTAGTGCCCCCTGTAATGCCATAGTGTCACCCTATAGTGCCCCCTGTATTCTAATGCCTTTATTATAATGCTCTCTGTAGTGCTGTAGTACCCCTCAAAGTACCGCCTGTATTATAATGCCCCCAGGAGTGCTGTAGTGCCCCCCCCCTCCTGTAGTGTCATTTGTATTTTATTGCCCCCGTAGTGCCCCCTGTATTCTAATGAATTTATTATAATGCTCTCTGTAGTGCCCCTCAAAGTACCGCCTGTATTATAATGCCCCCACTGATCATAGCTGTGGCCAAAGGGAACATAGAAAACAGCTGTCACTGGATAATACATATCGGGTATAAATGGCTGTAGAAATAGGGGATGCAGAGGTAGACTCCAAAGTTTGACATCGATACTCGTCCATAGAGATAAACCTCCGGGTCCGCGCCAAAAGGGCGATTCTATGATTTCACCATTAATATCGCAGCCTCCATCTTCAGTTCAGATTGGCAAATTAGCGTTTTTTTCTGCGTTTGGCTCCTCTCTACTTGACACTGGATTTGAGAACAGGCCCCTATGTTCTCTAGCTCTGCCGTAGACAATCTCCGAGCCCTTCCCGAAGCAATCAGCCCTATACAAGCATTTAGCCAATGCTGCAAGTAGAACAAAAGCATTGAGTGAAAAATAAAATCACCTCCGGATAAATCGTGTCTGACAACGCGTGAGCAGAAATGTCATGTATCGTCTGTCTGAGAGGAGCATTTACCAAGAAATACGGCAAGATAAAGGTTTATCCTTAAGGGATCTGCACGAAAATGTGAGATAAAGTCAGGACATTGGGAGCAGGGTTAATAATTTACAAAGCTTCCATTCAAATGCACAGACATTTTAAGGCTCGTCCGGCTCAGAAAAAAGGTAAAAACTTCTGAGCGAATAAAAGGCAGCGTCTTAATAGGGACATCAATCACCTGGAGCAGAGAGTGGCTTCAAAGGGTCTCTCTCTCTCTCTGGAGGACCCGGCCTGTCCACGCATTACACAGACAGCCTATTGAAGTCAGTGGACAGCATGTAATACTTTACTTTCCCCGTGGTGGTGCTGTAGGGAAATTTTATACTTAAAGGGCTTATCCAGGAATTTGATATTGATGGCCTATTCTCAGGATAGGTCATTCATATCTGATTCTCCCAGCATTCATTAATGCTAGGAGTAGGTTGATGATACAGTTGAATACTGCATTGGGCGTGATCATACTTTGCACTGCACTGTGGTATTTGATTCTGCTGAGGCGGTATATTGTGCTGCACTGTGGTATTTGGTTTTGTTGAGGCGGTATTTTGGGTTGCACTGTGGTATTTGGTTTTACTGATGCAGTATATTGTGCTGCACTGTGGTATTTGCTTCTGTTGATGGAGTATGTTTTGCTGCACTGTGGTATTTGGTTCTGCGGGGGCAGCATATTGTGCTGCACTGTGGTATTTGGTTCTGCTGGCACGGTATATTGTGCTGCACTGTGGTATTTGCTTCTGTTGATGCAGTATATTGTGCTGCACTGTGGTATTTGGTTTTACTGATGCAGTATATTGTGCTGCACTGTGGTATTTGCTTCTGTTGATGGAGTATATTGTGCTGCACTGTGGTATTTGGTTCTGCTGGGGCGGTATATTGTAATGCACTGTGGTTTTTGGTTCTGCTGGGGCAGTATATTGTGCTGCACTGTGGTATTTGGTTCTGCTGGGGTGGTATATTGTGCTGCACTGTGATATTTGGTACTGCTGGGGCGGTATATTGTGCTGCACTGTGGTATTTGGTTCTGCTGGGGCGGTATATTGTGCTGCACTGTGATATTTGGTACTGCTGGGGCGGTATATTGTGCTGCACTGTGGTATTTGGTTCTGCTGATGCAGTATTTTGTGCTGCACTTTGGTATTTGGTTCTGCTGGGGTGGTATATTGTGCTGCACTGTGGTATTTGGCTCTGCTGGGGCAGTATATTGTGCTGCACTGTGGTATTTGGTTCTGCTGGGGCAGTATATTGTGCTGCACTGTGGTATTTGGCTCTGCTGGGGCAGTATATTGTGCTGCACTGTGGTATTTGGTTCTGCTGGGGCAGTATATTGTGCTGCACTGTGGTATTTGGTTCTGCTGGGGTGGTATATTGTGCTGCACTGTGGTATTTGGTTCTGCTGATGCAGTATTTTGTGCTGCACTTTGGTATTTGGTTCTGCTGGGGTGGTATATTGTGCTGCACTGTGGTATTTGGCTCTGCTGGGGCAGTATATTGTGCTGCACTGTGGTATTTGGTTCTGCTGGGGCAGTATATTGTGCTGCACTGTGGTATTTGGCTCTGCTGGGGCAGTATATTGTGCTGCACTGTGGTATTTGGTTCTGCTGGGGCAGTATATTGTGCTGCACTGTGGTATTTGGTTCTGCTGGGGTGGTATATTGTGCTGCACTGTGGTATTTGGTTCTGCTGATGCAGTATTTTGTGCTGCACTTTGGTATTTGGTTCTGCTGGGGTGGTATATTGTGCTGCACTGTGGTATTTGGCTCTGCTGGGGCAGTATATTGTGCTGCACTGTGGTATTTGGTTCTGCTGGGGCAGTATATTGTGCTGCACTGTGGTATTTGGTTCTGCTGGGGCAGTATATTGTGCTGCACTGTGGTATTTGGCTCTGCTGGGGCAGTATATTATGCTGCACTGTGGTATTTGGTTCTGCTGATGCAGTATATTGTGCTGCACTGTGGTATTTGGTTCTGCTGGGGCAGTACATTGTGCTGCACTGTGGTATCTGGTTCTGCTGGGGCGGTATATTGTGCTGCACTGTGGTATTTGGCTCTGCTGGGGCAGTATATTGTGCTGCACTGTGGTATTTGGTTCTGCTGGGGCAGTATATTGTGCTGCACTGTGGTATTTGGTTCTGCTGGGGTGGTATATTGTGCTGCACTGTGGTATTTGGTTCTGCTGATGCAGTATTTTGTGCTGCACTTTGGTATTTGGTTCTGCTGGGGCAGTATATTGTGCTGCACTGTGGTATTTGGTTCTGCTGATGCAGTATTTTGTGCTGCACTTTGGTATTTGGTTCTGCTGGGGCGGTATATTGTGCTGCACTGTTGTATTTGGTTCTGCTGGGGCAGTATATTGTGCTGCACTGTGGTATTTGGCTCTGCTGGGGCAGTATATTGTGCTGCACTGTGGTATTTGGCTCTGCTGGGGCAGTATATTGTGCTGCACTGTGGTATTTGGTTCTGCTGGATCAGTATTTTGTGCTGTATTGTGGTACTTGGTTCTGCTGGGGCTGTATTGTGTGCTGCAGTAAGGTATTGCTGTCCCTACTTTTGTTGTCCACGCCTTCTTGTATTGCCCCACCTTCTGTAAATTTTCACCCACCTACAGCATGGGGCCACTTTTAGGTTTTATCCAGGGCCACTTTAAGTTTCCAGTCCCCCTTACCCTGGATCAACATTTCCTTTTATCATCTCATTTATTTGATGACCTCTTTTATGGGATTCATTTGTTGACCTTGAAGTTGTATTTTTCAACAGGTAATACGTTTTTTGATAGAAAGTGAACCCTCTGATCATAGTGCAAAATAAAATAGGGTCCTCCGCTCTGGACAATCACTGTAAGAAGAAGAGTCTCTTGACATTATTTAGCTGTAATTTGTGGGAAAACCCAACACTAGGTGTTTAACTTCCCTGCAGCACCTCCACAGGGGGAATGAAGTATTACATGATGTCCACTGACATCAATAGGCTGTTTGTGTAATGCATGGATAGGTGAGGTCCTCCAGAGGAAGAAAGATGCTCTCTGCAGTCTCTCTGCTCTGGCCAAGAAATGTTTTTTTCTTAACTGGATAACCCCTTTAGTAGAAATGTAACCTTTTTGCAACCAATTACATTTTCAATGCGATCTGTAAGTCTTTTACCAGCAAAATGAGTGCAGACAAGGCTTATGGTTGGTATCGCCATCTTGCATCACAGTGGCCAACCCAGGAGGACCATGATCCAATATTTTCTATGTTTCTGTGAGTTTCTTGAAGGTACTACAGCTCCAGCTGATGGTTAAATGGATTATGATGTAATGGATCATACTTTGCAAACCTGAGGACCCCGATACTATAGTCTTCTGCTTAAAAAAAAAATAAGGTAGATAAAGATCATTTACCATAATGACTGACTAAGGTCACAAATGTCCAAGAAGCTGAGATGTTGGTGGATTGGTGGATTGAAGATCTAAAAGATCTGATTTGACTGTCCTGCTCGCCTGTGTGGTTGCAATTAAGTCTCTCAGTCAATGTCATAGAATTTTAAAGAGACCGTGCCATCGGCAACCCTCGAGATAGATATGAAAAAACTGAGCTCCGTCCTCCCAATGTCCTTAAAATGGGTTGCTTCCTGTACCACAGGAGGTGGAGCGACAGGGAATAAATATTGTGTGACCCCTCTTATCTCTGCTAAATGGGGTGTGGTTTAGTCATTTTCCAACCAATTATTAAAGAAGATATCTGTATTGTAATGGTATTTTTAAGTATTGATTGTTTCTGTCCCTTTAATTCAGTTCCCTTTTATTATTACCATTCTGTGTAGTGATGTGCCTTGTAATGTAGTACCCATCTCCCATTGTGCTGATAAGAGCACATTCCTGAGTGATCTCAGAGACATGTGTGCTATACACTGGAGGAGGGGGCTAAAAGGTTTAAACTCTGGGGCACACATACATTTAGGTATACTCCATTGAATACTTCATCCTAGTTAGGGTGTAACTATTGATTTGCTCTATCTCTTCTATACCCTGGGGTGTCGGTAATGTGTTATAACATGGTAGACAGCCATGTGTTATAGCATATCCGACGGAGTCTTAACCCATATTGCATGTTGCATATTTAGGCTAGTGATGTATTTACTTTTTATTATTCAGTATTTAATTGATCTGTGCTATCGTATGTTTAATCACACTTAGTAAATATAGTTATTCACTTAGCCTGTGTAAGCTTATTAATTTTCAAATCTTTTGAATTCACGTTACATTACCGTATTCCTTGATTGATGTAAAAAAATGAAACTCAGACATCATATAGAGGGATGAGCGAATCGACTTCGGATGAAACATCCGAAGTCGATTGGCATAAAACTTTGTTCTAATACTGTACAGAGCAGGAGCGCCGTACAATATTAGAATGTATTGGCTCCGATGAGCAGAAGGTATTGCTTCGCGAAGCCTTGGAACTGAACCCGAGTTCGGGAAACGTTTTTTTACAGTACAAATTAATTTACGAAGTTATTGCGCAAAGTCTCGCGAGACTTTGCAAAGCAATAGCTTCAGCTCATCTGAGCCAATACATTCTAATACTGTACGGAGCTCCAGCTCTATATAGTATTAGCATGAAGTTTTATGTGAATCGACTTCGGATGTTTCATCCGAAATCGATTCGCTCATCCCTAAACATATAGTATATGAAAATCATTTTCTAACAAAGCTAAAACCACGTTGATCCAAACAAATCTCCCAATTCATTGTTCCAATTGCTCTTCCAGATTTATTTCAAGCTGGCAGCTCAGGGGGTATGTCCTTTCTCAGGGGGTGATATGTTTCTGCTGCTTCTCTCTACCTATCACAGCTCAGGAGATGTGTCCTTTCTGCAGCAGCTTTCTTCCTATAACAGCTCAGGCGGCGTGTCCTTTCTGTAGCAGCTCTTTTCCTATAACAGCTCAGGAGGTATGTTCTTCCTGCTGCAGCTCTCTTGCTATCACAGCTCAGGGGCATGTCCTTTCTGCTGCAGCTCTCTCCTTATAACAGCTTGTTCTTTATGCTGCAGCTCTCTCCCTATCACAACTGTAGCTCTCTCCCTACAACTGTTACAGCTTCTAAAAGCACATACAGCTGGTGGCAGTTGAAGGATGGAACTGAGCACATGCGACCACCTCAGTGAGTTGGACAGAGAAGTACTGGAAAGAACAAACAGCAGGTGGCTCCATACAGATAGATTTCATTGAATAACTCAGTGGCTGTGCTATATTTTTTATTCCATGCAAATAAAAAAGTATTCTGATCCAGATGCTAGTTTGAAAAATATAGATTATATTTTGCATTTAATTAGGTTCCATGACAATCTTGTGTGGAATTATGGACTGTCCCTTTAAATGTTTACATGCCCTCTTCTGCTGCTCACAGCCATCTCATTCATTTGCAACACCTGCAAACGAGCTTTCATGACAAAAGCCGCAATGATTTTGCCGATATTGCACACGTAGCCTTGACTTGCTGATGCGTACCATCTCGTGGATCCAAACAAGCACCGTCCGGTTGTGAAATCCGCACTTTTTGCCAGAATTACAAGCAAATTATTGTTGAAGTAGGCACTAATATTTAATGAGGTTACAGAATGTAAAATTACCCAGTGGAAGGCCGCGTGCGAGGATTACTCCCCAAAGAAGTCGCCAGATCTTTAATTAGTCACAATTGAGTTGTTACCTAACAGTCTTCAGACAGCAATTAATACCGCGCTTGTTATTTCAGAATTATGTAAATTATGGGATGATTTCCTTCTTTCCGGCTGATGATAGAATGCAAATATATGAAAAGATGAAGGGAGGAGGCTAGGCTTAAATATAACAGGAACGTGACTCTATCCACGACTTCTATTATTAGCTGCAGTTTGGTCTGTCTGATGCCGTGTCCGCAGGCTGAATTACAGAGGATTCTCCTTCTGTTCTCAGTTTTATTTTCTTAAAGGGATACTATCCTTTATGAAGAAAAATTGCCCTCCAGGTGGAAAGGAGGACATGGTGCAACATGTTCGAATTTTTCTGCCTAGACTGATTGCACAGCTCAAAGACATACATATTGGGGCCTCTTGGGTGGAAGAGCATTGCAGGTTGGTCTTATCTTCAATTTAATTGGTGTTGAGAACCTATATGGGAAGAAAGTTGGTGTGACGAAAATAACCTCGCCACTGGGTTTTGGAGGGGCCTGTTTGCCAGCCTCTTGCCTCAGGATTATGGCCCATATACTAACTTTGGAGGAGAAGGTAGACCGGCCGCACAGCCTAAATCTGTGGAACTGTTTTGGGCAGGAAAGCCATGCTTGCGGTCGGCCAAATGTGACTTCCATAGAATTCGGGAACCCCTGCTCGGATCTGGGTGATTTTTGGATATGTTGTTCACCCAGATCAGAGCGATCCGTGGATGTATAAATTATGGGGAGATGTGGGGTTTTGAGGTGTTTTCTGTGTTTTGGGGAAAAATGTGTGTTTTCTGCCTGTGAGTGATTAAAATAGCCCATTATGTTTGGTAATTGTATCACAGGCAGAGCCCATTGTGTTTTGGTAATTGTATTTCGTTGATTGCGTCAAAGACAAAGCCTATTCTGTTATTGAATGCGTCACAGGCAATGCCATTGTGTTTGTTAATTGCGTCACAGACAATGCCATTGTGTTTATTAATTGCGTCACAGACAATGCCATTGTGTTTATTAATTGCGTAACAGACAATGCCATTGTGTTTGTTGAATGTATAGTTTTTGTGTTTAAAATGTAAAACTGTAAAGGATTGGCTGCTATGTTATGTCCTCAGTTCCCAACCAGGTCCAGGGGGGTGGTACCCTTGTTGGAAAATGTGTATATAAGTCAATGCTTGTGTGTTCAATAAAGAGTTCCTGTTTTACCCTTCATCATGTTGAGGCTGGTGTTTGGGTAACTGATCAACACTGGGGAATGCTAGACGCTATATACTTCCCTGGCTATAACTCTTAGCTCTTGTAAGAGCTGTTCATGTTCCTGGTTCCTGTGGTGGTTACGGTGTCGAGTGGAGTGCTTGTCAGATGCTCTTGTCAGGGGGGCTGCCTGGGTGAAATTATGGGTATGTCCGGGTTCAGCTCTGAACCTGGACAATCCCTTTTATTCAGTTATTTTAAATTATCCATATTCAATGTTTTCATTTTGTTCTGTTAATAAAAAAATAATCTTTAATTCTTACGGTTGTGATTTTTGCATCCTTGTCACAAGCATCTTAAAAGAGCTTTCAGGGATGAGGTTATAGTTGGCACTTTCTGAAATCATTCTCAGCATCTTCTAAGTTTTAAGCATTTCCTAAAAACACCATGCTCTTGATAAGGAGAAATAGTACCCCCCAAATCCAGACTTAGGCCTCTCACCCAGTTAAGCCAGAAGTCTCTGCTCCAGTGGCGTCTCTAGCTTTCAAATTTTGGGGGGGCACACTGGGGGCCAGGACAAAAGTAGGGGGGCAGCTATAACAACGATACATTTACACAAGTACGCTTAGAAATGCTGCAATACTTTACCCAATACCTAAAACCGCAACAGTGAAGAAAAGTCCTGCTGTCTGTGGTTTAAAAAATAAAATAAAATCACTCAGATTTCAACATGTCCTAGCTGCCTGTGGATGACACTTTTATAGGGAGGGGGATCTGTGGATGACACATACCGTATATAGCATCTTATGCTATATGTGTCATCCACAGATCCACCCCATCACAGTGTCATCCACAGACCCACCCCATGACAGTGTCATCCCCATTTCCCCCTCCATAACAGTGTCATCCACAGATCCCCCTTCCTATAACAGTGTCATCCACAGATCTCCCTCCCCGCCGCTCACAGGAGTGTACATTTGACATTTCTAAACTGTAATCCATATCCTGCAGTAACTTTAACTTTAAATCAGGATTAAGCGGCCGCTCATCTCTACTAGTACCTTAACCTTACACCACTTGGCTAGCTTCGGTAACAGGGCCAGGCTACAGCCTACAGATACTGCCTGTTAGTTGTTACCGAGTGAGTGCTGATTTCTGCAGGTCAGAGCATACGGATTACAGGTTAGAAGAAATGTACACTCCTGGGAGCGCTCCAGACCAGTGGCGGATCCAGAGCCTGGTCTGGGGAGGGGCACTTCCAGATTATTTTTTGTCCGCCGCCACAGAACAAGGGTGCTTATAGAACAGACTACACAGTGTATAGGTATACTGTACATTGTGTGGCACAGTGTAGAGGTATACTGTATATTGTGTGGCACAGTATAGAGGTATACTGTATATTGTGTGGCACAGTGTAGCGGTATACTGTATATTGTGTGGCACAGTGTAGCAGTATACTGTATATTGTGTGGCACAGTGTAGAGATATACTGTATATTCTGGGGCACAGTGTAGGCTATATGTGTATAACATAAACATATTTCACATGAAAACCTACAGATACTTGGCTTGGCCCTTGGGGATCTCGGACACCACTTAACCACTTAAACACTTTGGCCGGGGGCTCGGCGGAGCTGATGTCATGTTTTATCCTAATGAGAAAGATTTCATAATAATGATTTGGAGAAGGGGCAGAGGGACAGCAGAGCAGGGAGAGGCCGGTGCTGCTACTAGGGGGTCATACCATAGGGGAGTAATAAAGCCCACCATAATGCCCCCCCCCCCCCAGTAGAAATAATTCTCCTTATAATGTGACAATGCAAAAAAATACCCCCTTGTAATGCCCCCAGTTGAGCTAATGTCCCCCATAATGTGCCAGTATAAAAATACCACTATATAGTGCCCCCAGTAAATGCCCCCATAGTGCCCCTCTCCCCCTTCCTCCTAGTGCCCCCCATAATGTACCAGTATAAAATGCCCCATATATTGTATCCCAGTAGATGCCCTCAGTGTCCCCAATAATTAGCAAGTATAAAATACCCCTTCTTAGTGCCCCCCGTAGATGACTCCATAGTGCTCCTCTCCCCCCTTCCCCATAGTACCCACCATAATGTGTCCCAGTATAAAATGCTACTGTACAGAGCCCCCCATATAAAATACCCCTTCTTTGTGGCCTCAGTAGATGCCCCTATAGTGCCCACCAATAATGTGCCAGTAATAAGTGCCCTTAATAACGTGCCAGTAATAAGTGCACCCAATAACATGCCAGTAATAAGTGCCCCCCCATCATGTGCCAGTAACAAGAGCCCCCATCACGTGTCAGTAACAAGAGCCCCCCAATGTGCCAGTAATAAGAGCCCAGCCCCCCATCACGTGCCAGTAATAAGAGCCCCCCCAATGTTCCAGTAACAAGAGCCCCCATAATGTGGCAGTAATAAGCCCTCTATCATGTGCCAGTTATAAGCCCCCCATCATGTGCCAGTAATAAGCCCCCCATCACGTGCCAGTGATAAGCCCCCATCATGTGCCAGTAATAAGCCCCCCATAACGTGCCAGTAATAAGCCCCCATCATGTGCCAGTAATAAGCCCCCATCATGTGCCAGTAATAAGCCCCCCATCATGTGCCAGTATTGTAATAAGCCCCCATCATGTGCCAGTAATAAGCCCCCCATCATGTGCCAGTAATAAGCCCCCCATCATGTGCCAGTAATAAGCCCCCCATCATGTGCCAGTAATAAGCCCCCATCATGTGTCAGTAATAAGCCCCCCAATGTGCCAGTAATAAGCCCCCCCAATGTGCCAGTAACAAGAGCCCCTCTAATGTAAACACCATGTTCTTCATAGTACCTCCAATGGTTCCGCTCCTGCAGGTGCCCAGGAGGTGGAGCATTCCTGGAATGTACTCTGCATTGAGCTCCTTCACAGTCCTTCCCCTCTGCTCTGAGTCACAGCTGTGGTGGTCTCCTGGTTGGATGCTACAGCTGTCACTCAGACCAGAGGGGAGGAGCTGTGTAGCAGCTCAGCAGTGAGAGCGCATCACAGTGAAGCTCTTCCTCCAGTGAACTTGCAGGAGCAGAACCTGAGGGAGTAAAAGTTCATATTCTCACTACTCCTGATAACAAAAGCTCCACAAAATGTATGGTTTTACAGTACTCCAGACTAAAAAATTACCTAGTAACCATTGGCTCCTGAACTAAAAAAATTTAGGAGCCAAATTAAATTTTTTGTCACCAAATCGAAACCAAATCCAAGTTTTGGTATTGTGACAACCCTATGCCAATCAGATCGTCGTAGGGTTGTTTTTGATTAGCTTTCGTCACCATAAAAAAGTATTGCGATACTCAATACCACGCGGGGAAAAAAGACACCAAAAAAAGCCGCGTGCATTTCGCATTTTATGAAACGTTCAGCCCATAATAGAACAGTCCTATTACAGCGCTCACCGCATAGAAGATATTTTTTAATAATTTAATAGTTTGGACTTTTCGGATGTAGCGCTATGTAATATGTTTATTTATTCATTGTTTATATATTTTATATGTAAAATTGGGAAAGGGGGGATTTAAACGTAATATTTTAGGGTACTTTCACACTAGCGTTTTTCTTTTCCGGCATAGAGTTCCGTCACAGAGGCTCTATACCGGAAAAGTACTGATCAGGCATATCCCCATGCATTCTGAAAGGAGAGCAATCTGTTCAGGATGCATCAGGATGTCTTCAGTTCAGTAATTTTGACTGATCAGGCAAAAGATAAAATCGCAGCATGCTACGGTTTTACCTCCGGCGAAAAAACTGAAGACTTGCCTGAATGCCGGATCCAGCATTTTTCCCCATAGGAAATACCGGAATTCGCATGACAAGCGGAGAGACGGTATCGTTCTTGCAATGCATTTGTGAGACGGATCCGTATCCGGATGCGTCTCACAAATTCTTTCAGTCACATCCAGATCAGCGGATCCGGCAGGCAGTTCCGACGACGGAACTGCCTGTCGGATCACACTGCCGCAAGTGTGAAAGTAGTCTTAGGCCTCTTTCAGATGGGCGTCACGTTTTGGCTCCGGATGTGCATTGCGGCAAACCCGTGCAGTTTTGACTGCAATTGCGTTCTGTTGCTCAGTTTTTATTGCACGAGCGTGATAAAAAACTGACTGTGGTACTCAGACCAGAACTTCTTCACTGAAGTTCAGGTTTGGGTTCAAGGTTGTGTAGATGTAATTAATTTCCCTTATAACATGGTTATAAGGGGAAATAATAGCATTCTTAAAACAGAATGATAAGTAAAATAGGGCTGGAGGGGTTTAAAATAAAATAAAAAAATAATTAAACTCACCTTAATCCACTTGTTCGCGCAGCCCGGATTCTCTTCTGTTTTCATCTGTGAGGAAAAGGACCTGTGGTGACGTCACTGCGCTCATCACATGGTCCATCACATGATCCATGGTAATGGACCATGTGATGAGCTCAGTGACATCACCACAGGTCCTTTGACAGGTCCTGAAGAAAGAGCAGGAGACCGGCAGCTACGCTATGAATTGGAGGAGGTGAGTTAATTTTATTTTTTTAACCCTCATTGGCACTGCGCCACCAATGTTTATTATATTGGGGTGTTGGGGGGGGCGCACTGCGCCACCAATGAAGATAACTGACCTGTTAATACAAATAAAGGAGGCGGGTGCCGGAATCAAATAGCCGGCACCCGACCTCTATGACAAGGAGCTGCGATCCGCTGCAGATAACCCCTCAGGTACCGCACCTGAGGGGTTAACTGCAGCGGATCGCAGCTCCCTGTCATAGAGGTCGGGTGCTATTTAATTCCGGCACCCGCCTCCTGTATTTGTATTAACAGGTCAGTTATCTTCATTGGTTGCGCAGTGGCCACAGCCCCTCCCCTCCTCCTCCCGTCTCTCTTCTTATTGGCAGCAGCAGCACAGGGGGAGGTAGATACTCCTCCACTGCGCTGCTGAGAAGAACATCGGCGGCGGGGCAGAGAACTATCATCTCCTGTGCCCCGCCGCTGTATTCAACTGCAGGGCTGCGGCGGCGGGTCTAGTCACAAATGGTGACAAGACTAAAAAAGCTAAAAAGTCTTGTCGCCATTTGTAAATTCTAAGTCGCATTGGCGACCATTTTGGCGCCATCTGGAGCCCTGGGTTTTACTGCTCTCCTCAGCTCCCACCTAGTGCTGTCCTCAGTTTAGCATAGTAAAAACTGACAGACTCCATTTAAGTTCAATGACCATATAAGCAGAGTTAGAGCTTGAAATAATTGATACTAATCCAACATTTTTAGCATGACACCACAAGTTACCATTATTACTTGCCAACCAGACCACAAAGGAGATGTGGCTTATGTAATCTCTGCCCAAAAGTGAACTTTTGATGGCATTCCAAGGTGCAGAGCTTCAAGAGGTTCTGCAGTTCTTTTAAACTGATGATCTATCCTCTGGATAGATCATCAGCATCTGATCGGCGGGGGTCCGACACCCAGGACCCCCGCCGATCATCTGTTTGAGAAGGCAGAGGCGCTGGCAGTAGCGCTGCGTTCTTCTCGCTGTTTACTGCAGGTCCAGTGTTGTCACGACTAGTATCACTGGCCTGGGCATGGATAAGCGAAGTAGCTGAACAAGTGAACAGAGCTTAGCCTCGCCCAGGCCAGTGATACTAGTCGTGATGTCACTGGGCCTGGGGGAAACCGAGAGAAGGCCGCGGCGCTCCTGGAGCGCCACTGCCTTCTCAAACCGGTGATCGGCAGGGGTCCCGGGTGTCGGACCCCAGCCGATCAGATGCTGATAGATCCAGAGGATAGATCATCAGATTAAAAGAACTGCAGAACCCCTTTTAATGTTGCTATGACCATTTATAGTACTGCTGTCAACCTATGCACTAATGGGGGGGTCTTCAAGCCTTCTTGGTTGTCCTCTTAAGCAGTCCTATTGCACATAGGGGCCATTTAAAACCACACAATGCATTGCACCCCATGCTTACCAATGAGGCAGATATGACCGCTCCATAGGAAAGCTCCCCATTATCCGCTTCTTGATAATAGTTACTTCTGCACAGTGTATTCTCATTATCAATTAGCTGGTGTGAACTTAAGCAATTAGGCAGGAATTTTGTAAACCGTATTATCCAAATAGGTTTGTCTTAATGAGTGAACGAAGCAGATGAGGGAAATGATGGTGAACACAAAGGCTTTTTGAAGAAATGATTAACAAGTTGATTTAAATAGGGGTCAATTTAGAATTAATTGAGACATGACCAGATGCTTGTAAGATTTTCCATCAGGCATTTTATATTTCCCGCAGCTATTATAAGATCTTAGACTACAATTTCCAATCATTTGGTGGCTCATGAAGAACCCCCTCATTGAATCTTGTTTCTCTATATTTTTATTTGCACATATTCCCTGAATTCCTATTCCGGAATGTGAATTGTGACTCCCAAGACACAGACAATTTTGGCCTTATAGGAGTTTTCCAGGTCTTATATATCAATTATATCCTTAGGATAGGTCATCAATATCTGATCCATTCGGTTCTGACTCCCAGCATTCCTGCTGATCATCTAGTATAGCTCATAATATACTAAGAACAGCGCCATACCTTGTATAGTGGCTGCGCTTGGTATTACAGCTCAATCCCAATCACTTGATTGTAATGGAGCTGCACGAAGACCAAGTGACCGATGAATATGACGTTGCAAGCCAAGGAAGAGGAAAGATTCCCTGTCCAAATGCCATGGCCCTTCCCAACAGCTGATCTACGGGGGTGCAGAGAGTTGGACCCTACTGATCAGATACTGATGACCTATCCTAAGGGCAGGTCATCGATATGTTACATAGAAACATAGAATGTGTCGGCAGATAAGAACCATTTGGCCCATCTAGTCTGCCCAATATACTGTATACTATGGATAGCCCCTGGCCCTATCTTATATGAAGGATGGCCTTATGCCTATCCCATGCATGCCTATACTCCTCCACTGTATTTGCAGCTACCACTTCTGCAGGAAGGCTATTCAATGCATCCACTACTCTATCAGTAAAGTAATACTTCCTGATATTACTTTTTATCCTTTGCCCCTCTAATTTAAAACTATGTCCTCTTGTAGCAGTTTTTCTTATTTTAAATATTCTCTCCTCTTTTACCTTGTTGATTCCCTTTATGTATTTAGCAGTTTCTATCATATCCCCTCTGTCTCGTCTTTCTTCCAAGCTATACATGTTAAGGTCCTTTAATCTTTCCTGGTAAGTTTTATCCTGCAATCCATGTACCAGTTTAGTAGCTCTTCTCTGAACTCTCTCCAAAGTATCAATATCCTTCTGGAGATATGGTCTCCAGTACTGAGCACAATACTCCACATGAGGTCTCACTAGTGCTCTGTAGAGCGGCATGAGCACCTCCCTCTGTCTACTGGTAATGCCTCTCCCTATACACCCAAGCATTCTGCTAGCATTTCCTGCTGCTCTATGACATGGTCTGCCTACCTTTAAGTCTTCTGAAATAATTACCCCTAAATCCCTTTCCTCAGATACTGAGGTTAGGACTGTATCACAGATTTTATATTCTGCTCTTCGGTTTTTACGCCCCAGGTGCATTATCTTGCACTTATCAACATTAAATTTTAGTTGCCAGATTTTTGACCATTCCTCTGGTTTTCCTAAATCCTTTTCCATTTGGTGTATCCCTCCAGGGACATCAGCCCTGTTACAAATCTTTGTGTCATCAGCAAAAAGACACCCCTTACCATCGAGGCCTTCTGCAATTTCGCTGATAAAGATATTAAACAATATGGGTCCCAGAACAGATCCCTGAGGTACCCCACTGGTAACAAGACCTTGGTCTGAATATTCTCCATTGACTACCAACTCTGTTAGTCTTCAAAAATTATTTTAAGAATCAGAGTGGTTTTTTTTGCAGCTGTTTTTTAATATTGTTTTTAGTGTATTTATTTTTGGCATTTGTTTTGAAAACCATTAAAGGGGTTTTGCATGGGTTTTATATTGATGTCCTATCCTTTTCTTCTTTTTTTTACGCAAATAAAAGCCTGTGGAAGGAGTGACTTGGTTAGCATACCCTAGTTCTGAAATCTTAGAGACTGTGCACTGAAATCCTTGTTTTCCTTAAAAATAAAAAGCATATCTCAGGACTTGAGGAGCAGATTTTCACAAGAAAAGTAAATGTATGCTTTGGGGGACTTACCTTACATGGCAGGATGCTTACTTTGAAACCAACTCTAGAGGTCACAGTCTCCCTTTAAGGCAGCCATATTGGGTGTTAACCATCTTTGCCAGAAAGAAAAAGCTCAATAGAATTTTAGCAACTTCATAGACAAAGACTTCATTTTTTTAATATAAGCTGGTATTGGTTTTACTTTTATTTTTTTTAACCTGCAATTCTAAGTAAGAATCATACAGTGTACATACAGTATCTGTATATATAAGGATTTTCTTTTATATACAGTAGGACTGATACATTAATATGCTTTTTTCTATTATATTATTCCAGTACAACTGCATACAGAATGCGGACCTATGTATCATAGTCCCTATTACGTTCTAAGTGGATTTTAAATGTATCAGAATTGATTATCCCGTTCTCCTTCCCATCATATATTAGTAAATTGGTTTTGGTTTTAAAACGTGCAAATGAGTTAATATTTCAATAGCTCACAGCCCATTAAGTGTAATTAGAACAAAATCTTTGCAGATGGCAAATTGAGGAATTAAGTCATTAGGAAGTCAGTCAAAGAACTCCACAAGATCAGCGAGAGGGAATATTTCTCGACTGTTAAAAAGAATGGATTTTTAATGCTGCTCTACCACTGAATATATTTGAAGGTCCATTAGGTCCATATCTCGAGACGCTAAAGTAGAAAGATGTCCACTTTCACAGAAATTGTGTACTGCAATGCACTGATTCAATGTAAACGGCTCTTGGGAAGGTCAAACACAGAAGAGCCGACTATTAGCTAATATTGTGGAGAAGCATCATCACCTCATTTGCAATAATTTAACATAAAATCTGTACTCATGAAAGAAAAAGTGAATTTCGCAATGATTTCTTTTATATTTTGCGCTTTAAATGTTTAAATTAAATTATAGTTAAAATGATATATAAAAATAAATAAAATTTTAATTTAAAAAAAAATAAATTTGAATTAAATTAATTAAATAAAAATACAAGTCATGAAATGAATTAAATAGAAATAAATTAAATCCTGAAATGAATTAATAGATCATTTCACAAAAAATACAATGAGAATACTTCAAACTTTGTGTATTACAACTAAGTAAAATCTAAAATAAAATATACAAATAGAAAAAAATAAGAGAAATAGAATAAAAGAATCAAATGTCTAAGTAAAATATTTTTAATTATAAATATGAATGTATTCAAATAATTCATACTTTATTTCATGAAATACTAAGCAACACAATTAAATATAACGCAAAATACAATTTTAAATATTATATTGGCTATATAATTAACATATTTTCTTCTCTTTAAGGCGAGAGTGAGGTTTCAAACTATAGAATTCCAAAATTATAAAGTTAATAAAAGTGAATAAATGCATACAATGTTAAAAAATACTAAAGAAAATCCATATTAACAAAAGCATCAGAGATTAAAAGTATCAGATTTAAAAAAAATCTTAAATTATTTTTGAAAACTTTATTGTTTAATCTAAAGTCCTGTGTAAGCACATTGGCCTATTTCTCACATGAAGCAAGAAAATATAACATTGAATTCATAAAAGATATTTCCAGTAGGGATTCCTTAACCTTGTGTTTCTTCTTCTTGTTTAATTTAGTAAGTAAAGGACTATTTAACTTATTTAGATTTTCTTATCTAACAGCTGGTTCCCTAGAACATAAAATGTAAAGTCGTTGAGTGCCGGAAGGTAGCTTTAGACAGCGTAATTGCAATTTACAAAAACAAAGTATGAATAGTACTCTTAGATAATTCATGGTATGAAATGAAATCCCATATAAATTCATAAATACGGTAGACTTTGCACAAGGAAGTTGGGGGGAATTGAAAAATTTGCTGCAATGTTATTGTTGAAAAAAGAGGGTCGCATTGTGTTAAAAACAGGAAAAAATACAAAAATGACAAATAATGGCTTCTAAATGAATGTCACGTGCCGGAGGCTCCAGGCAGACCTTTGGGACGTCTTGCAAACAGGACACAGGCAAGATTCAGACCAGGGACCAACAGAATACTTTATTACACATGTAATAACGGAACATGACAGTACAGAAGGTAAAGCAATAGTGGTAGAACTACCACAAAACCTAGAGGGTGGAGAGCCAGTGAGCCCGGTTCTTCACAGAGCCCCTGGTGGTGAGTATAAACTGGGCAGAGGGCTCACTGGTCGCACCTCTAGGAAGGTCCTGGTATACTTGGCCGCTACCTGCAGGAAACCACAGAAACAGGACTGGAACCCAAACACAGGACATGGATCAGACAACAAGACAAACCGGAACCAGCACAGAAGCAGATGCCTGTACCCATGCGGAATGGAAGCATGGCGGTCTCAGGCAGAGCTGCACACAGACTAGAGATCCTCCCTCCGGAGAACCCAGGAGCCCTCTCACGAAGACAGGACAAACACAAGAACAGAAGCAGTAAGGCACTGCAGGACAGACAAGGAACAGACTAGAACAGAAGCAGTAGGCACTGCAAGGCTGAACATGGAACAGACAGGATCAGAAGCAATTTAGCACTGCCAGGCTATCAGACTCAGTTAGAGCACTGCCAGGCTAAACACGGAACAGGGTGCATACAGACACAGAACAGGTACAGAAGAACAGGCAAGGCCATAACATCAACATCATCACAGGACAGATACAGAAGAACAGACAAAGCAACAACAATGCATTACCAGGTGACACTACACAGAAGGGCAGATGGCAAAACCCCCTGGGTCAGCAGCAAGGCAGAAGATAGACTGATCTCAAGCCCCACAGCTCACAGATAGATATAGCTGGATAAAAGAGGGCACCTGATCAATCCACATCCAGGCCCCGACAAGGAAATGTTAACCCCATCAGAACCAGAATTAACAAGAAGCACACAACATACAATCACAAGTGAATCCAAACTCAGTCCTTGTTCACACTCAAGGCCGCAGCCAGCACGGATCACAGAACCAGCATGCATGAGAACACCCACAGCCAGTACACAAAGTGCATGCAGCGAGCCTGCACAGCACCAGAGACAGGAACCACAGATATGCATATACGGAAGCCACAAACATAGGCCACGGTTCACACACACACCACTGCAGCCAGCACGCAGCCCCAAGCAACCAGCATACACAAGTGTCAGCCTGCAGCCAGTACGCGAGAGAGCCTGCAGCCAGCCTACACGGCAACAGTGACAAGAACTGAACATAGAAACAGACACGAGGAATGCAAACATTCACAGGCAGCAGTTCACACAAAACACCCCAGCCAGCCCCAAGCAACCAGCATACACAAGAGACAGCCTGCAGACAGTACGCGCTAGAGGGCATGCAGCCAGCCTGCACGGCCACAACTGTCACAGTGAACCGCACTGTGACAATGAAAAGTCAAAACACCTTTGGAATCATTACACCCATTGGTATCATCAACTGAAAGCCTTGTACCACTATAGGAATAAATCTGGCCATACTCATCAGATTCCAAAAAGTGGACCTTGATGCTTTTAGTGGGGTCTACCAATCATCTATTATGTTCTGAGGCTATTAGACACTTTCTGGTATGCACTCATAGAGGCGTAGACAACTGTTTCCATCCAGTGTGAAGCCCCTAAATAAATCTAGAAGCTGCTTAACCCCTTGAGAACAGAGCGATTTTTCATTTTTGCATTTCTGTTTTTTTACTTCTGGCCTTCATAGAGCCATAATATTTTAATTTTTCCATTCAAACAGAGCTGTGTAAGCGCTCAATTTTTGCACAGCAAACTGTACTTTTCATTGATACCATTTTGTAGTGTGTATGACTTTTTGATCCCTTTTTATTCATTTTTGGGGGTGGTGAAGCAAACAAAAAATAGTGAGCGGGCCACTTGATTTGTTTTTCCATTATGGTGTTCACCCACCTATGCTGTATATTTTAGACCATAAGACACACTGGACTATAAGACATATGTAGGATTTAGCGGATGATAATAAGAAAAAATATATTTTTCATCAGAGCTCAGATCAGACCCCTGATCTTCATCAGACCCCTAAATTAGACCCTGATTCTTTATAAAACCTCAGATTAGACCCCCCCAGCCTCAGATCAGACCCCCATCAGACCTCCACAGCCTCTATCAGCCCCAGATCAGACATCAGATCAGACAGTAAAAAAAAAAAACTTACCTTGCTTGCTCCAGATAGCATTGTCACTCTGAAGATCCCTTAATCCCCACTCATCACATTGCACCGCTTCTTCCAGCCGACACTGCACTGGGATCTGATATTGCAGTGTCAGGTCATAGTACGCACCTACATGCACTATGTCCAGATGCTGTACTCAGTCAGGACACAGTGCAGAGCTGGGCCCAGAAGAAGACCAGGGAGGGTGAGTGGAGCTGTTAAAGCACTTCCTGCACCACTTCCTACACCTCCTGTATGCTAATGACTGCTAACATAATGGAAGCGGCCATTAACATTCAGACCATAAGACGCACTGCCAATTTCCCCCCACTTATAGTCTGAAAAATACAGTATTTAGATGTTTGTATTTTAGTGGCCGGTGTTTTGGGAAATGGCGATGCCTATGATTATTTTTTTATGGATTCTGTCACCAGGATTATGCCTATAGAGGCATTCAGCATGTTTTAAATTTACTTGTGTTACTACCATCAATGATTTAGTTTATATAAAAAAAATGTCCTTTCTCCTGGAGCTCAGCATCACCCCATGTCCAAAAATGCCCTCCTTCCAGCCACGATGTCACTGGCCAGAAGCGCCGTAATCTCATAAGAGTCTTCTCTCCCTGTGCTGACAGCAGCCTCAGGGAATGCATGTGTCTGTGTGCATGCGCGGGATAATGGCGCTTCTGGACAGTGACATCGCGGCTTAAAGAAGGGCATTTTTGGATGTGGGGCGTGGTGAGCTCCAGGAGAAGGGGGCGTGGCTGGGCTCCAACCGTGATAGGGACATTCTCTTGGGCTCCTTAGGAAGGTAATTAGCATATGAATAAAATAGTTTTTTTTTAATATAAACTAAATCATTGATGGCAGTAAAACAAGTATATTTTAGGCATGCTGAATGCCTCTATAGGCATAATCCTGGTGACAGAATCCCTTTCTATATGGAGAAATGGAGGGGATTTGAATCTTTACATATTCTTTATTATTTATATTTTAAAAACATTTTATACTTTTTAAAAAACTTTTTTAAGTCCCCCTAGGGGATATTAACGTGTGATTGTCTGATTGCTTCTCCCATACACTTAAATAAATAACCAATGCAATCTATGAGAGATTTAATATCACAGGCCACAGGCAAGGCACATATTCCCATTGCACCCTCAAGCCTTCTCTCCTGGGACGCCATTTGGACTGGGGTTCCCTGGGCCCACCAGAGGAAATTATTCTCAGGGCCAAAACCCCATATCATTAATAAAATTTAATAGATTTTGATTCAAAGATATAGACACTAGTAGCAAGTTACTGGCTCCAAAAGCAGCTCTAAATATTTTTTTTTTTTCCGGGACTTTTAGGTCCCACTATGGTATCAGAGCCTGGGCTAAGCCCACCAGAGGATCATCTGGTACTCTGGTGGCCAGTCCAACACTGGCAGTGCCGCCCCCCCCCCCCCCCCCCGACTTAAGGAAAGCTGCTTCAGATACCATGGTCACAATTGACTGTGTTGAATCGAAGCATCCAAAAACGCAATTCGATCCGAAGTTTAGTAAAATAATGGATTCGCCGCAAAGTCAAATTTCCCCACAATTCATGGTAATGAATCAGATTTTGTTTAAAAAGGCTGCTGGACGTGTTACAATGAAAGTAAGAAGCCCAGGAACACGAGATTACCCATAATGCAATGCAGACAGCCAATCAGCAGATGCCATGCCCTGTGATGTCATAGCCTTATAAAAAGCCTTATCCCGTGCAGTCTCCACCATTTCACTGTGAGATGAGCTTAGGGAGAGAGGTGACAAGTGCTTATGCGCTAGGGACAGTATTGCAGAAAGTTTTTAATTGTAGATTATTGGATAGGGAGAGTGCAGGGACAGTGTAGAGAGAGTGTAGGGAGAGTTTTTAGACACTGTAGGGAGAGCATAGGTAGAACATATGGAGAGCATAGGGAGACTGTAGGGACAGTGCAGGTTGAGTGTAATTGCTGTGTGTGTGCATCTTGTTCACCTGCTGTCACAATCCTAGTTAATCTGTTAGTTTATATATAGAATTGTCGTGCCTCAGTATTAAAGGGTGGTATAATATATTGCCGCGTGCATTTCGTTGAACTGCCGATACATTCGCGGTTATTCTCTTATTTTATATGTAGAATTACTGTGCTGCAGTATTGAAGGGCGGTATAATATATTGTATCACTGCGGGAATGCCCCATGACCATTTTTCTCTCCTCTTTTAACAGTTTGTTGGATCCAACTGCCAGTCACCTGCTGCACCATAAGGTACTCATGTAGTTTCAGGATGCAAGAGTTAAAGGTAGGCATAACTTTAATTAATAGGTTAACATGTATATATAGATAGTGGTCAGCTAATGAGCCCATGTGGCCCCTTTATGGAATTCTCATGCAAAGGGCCATTTTCAGGAGATTGCAGGCCCCAACAGCAATAATTGACATATTGTGCCACG
The DNA here is from genome assembly GCF_014858855.1 of Bufo gargarizans. Lineage (NCBI taxonomy): Eukaryota > Metazoa > Chordata > Amphibia > Anura > Bufonidae > Bufo > Bufo gargarizans. The sequence goes on along the minus strand of NC_058090.1, from coordinate 10,760,978 downwards.
CACCGAACCAGCCAAACCCCATACCAGCAACAGGCCTTGTTTGTCTAACATATTATATGGCAACTAGTCCTTTATGGCAATAATCCTGCGGCCATGTTCGATCCATCCACCGTGTTCAGCCCATCTGGTATTAACCAGGGTGGTGATTAAAACTTAATATTTTTTTACATTGGCAAATTTTATCCCCCTCAGCTAGAACCTGGGATCTTTTGATCCCTTGTCCTATTTACCCTAATCGCGATTCTCCGTCATTGCAGCCGGGTGTCTGCTCTATGATACAGCCGACACCCGTCGCGTATGGAGTGGGTTCCATGCAGGAGCCCGCTCCATACATACCCTAGGCCACCGAGACGTTCGGGTAAACCTAATTTAGATCAATTCACAATGAATTAATTCATAACAAATCTAATTTCTTGTCGAAGTTCGGCGAATCGACCAAATCGAATTTCGCTCATCACTAGGCTAACCCTTTAATTCCCTGCTGTTTCCTATTATTCTTCTCTAATAACAGATTGTAGAAATGTTTCGGTAGGCGAAGAAAGGATCAGATCCAGTGGGTCCAGTGATGACCATTTACCATAAAGTCTATAATCCTGTTGATTTCTAGCTGGAGGATATTTCTATATGTCAGATTAAACAACATTTAACATTTTTTTTACAATTCATTTTTTTTTTCTAATCATTTCGTATTTCAAGATGCAGTTTATATATCTTGTGCTGTCTGTGAAACAGATGGACTTTGTCGCTCCAGGTTAGAAAAGGCTCGGGTATAACAGAAGAACAGATGAAGCATGATTAACGCGACAAACATTTTGCTGACATTCATTTGCATGAGTTTTACATGCATTTAACATAATGGATTTTGATAGTAAAAAATCAATAAAGCCATAGAAACTAAACACAATACTAGAACAGGACCCAAGGGAGTGCTAGATCCAGGTTTCTTGCCTATTTCAAAATCCTTGAAGAGGTAGTGGCTTAGAGCGTGGCACCAGGGATTCGGGTAGGAAAGACATTTCATCAGTAGGTTCTTCCTTTTGCCCTTATTCCAAGATCTGTAGCACTGTGGGAAGTGAGGGGACCTGAAAGAAAGTGCACATAATGGACGGTGGTGTGAGAGAATGATGAAGGTTGTTGGGAGAACCTCTTCAACACAAGTCTGGGATTGAAGTTAAGAGCGTCTTATAGTCTACCCACTCTGATCTCTATGCATTGATGTGATTAAATATTCTAGTCTAGTCTGCAGTGCTAAGGAACAGCCCGAGTATATTCAGATTTGACCATCGTGTGACAAGCAGGGCTGTTGGTGCCCACTATTAGCCCTAGCTATCAGAAACTACTAAATGGTGGTTGGAACCGTATATTCAGCTTACCCATACCTAGCACCGAGTCTTCTGGTCCCAGTGTTAGCCATGGCCTTCCCGGTTTCAGCTGCTGCCCTCCTTACATTACCAGGCAATCATCCTCTGCTGATGACATAGACCTGGTGGCCTATTGAAAGAGCAATAAGCCTGCAATATCTTGCTTACCCATTGAGGCTCAAACTCTTTCCTGACTCTCATTTCTGGTTCTATTGATGCATTTCATACTGATTGACCCTGTCCTTGACTTCAGCCTTGTTCCTGGACATCATTCGTGCTTCATCTTTTGGACTGTTCAGCTGGTACCTGTTGTTCTAATCCTTGCTCTAACCCCTAGTTCTGTTTCTGTGCCCCCATCTTGTCCTCTGGTTTCTCACTTCTTGATCAGCCCTCCTGGCACCAAGCCATAACTATTCTGTGGACCGCAACCTGGGGATGGTCCTGCAGAAAAGTCCACACCTCCTTGTGTGGGTTAATGGTGAAGACCAAAAGATTCCATAGACTTCACATTCCAGTCTAGCCAGTGCCAAATGGACTATAACCGAATCCAATGCATATTTTGGGGTTTTCTTGTTTGGGCGGCGGTAGAAGGGTTGTAGTTGTACTTGCAGAGGACTTCCTATTTGGTATGAAGATTTTGCTTCATTTTCTAAATTTACACCATTGGCATTGAAGGGGCAGTGTAGGTTACAAGTTACCTGTAGTAGACTTCTTGAGTTGGGTCGTTGATCCAAGCACTTACTCTGGTGGCCCTACTAGAATCGGGAAGGAATTATTTTGAGAGGATATTGGTTACATAAGTATTCCTTTTCCATTTTATGGCTCAACAGTAATAGTAGGTTAGACATGATGGACCAACCTCATGAACTAAATTTGTATGAGCACAAGAAATTACCTGAATTGATAGAAAATTGGACGATCATCAAGAACGTATCCAAGATGGAATTTCCCTTTAACCTTGACAAAGAAATAACAAGTTCCCAACATTTCCCAATGTTTTTCTTCTGCTCACCAAGAGTCACCGTGCGAGTAAAGTTTGATGTTGCTGCTTTTTTTGATAAATGAATACTTCGAAAATAATTCAACTGTTGTGTAAACATGATCCATCCATTTGCTGGAGATGTCTTATCTTGGCTGTGTACAAAGCAGAACAGAGGCAGACAGCATGAAATTAAGGTCACGGAGTGATGTGGAACTGGAGGCGTAAGATAAAGGCTGAGCGAAAATGTTCAGGGGGTGAGCTTGTCATGACTCGTTGCATTTTATGCGATAGGATTTATGCCGCGTGCAACTTTTCAGTCCTTATTTAGAAACTGAGGATAAGATTTTTAATAAACCCGAACATGTTGTGTGCTGTGGACACTCACCGGTCAAGAAGGGTGCCATATGGAGGTGGTCAAGTCCAGGGGTGCACCTAGCCTTTCTGCTGCCTGATGTGAAAACTGAAACAGACAATTTCTTAACCTAACCACAATAAAGCGCTCATTGCCCATGGCTCTTCTGCTGCCCCTCTCTTGCCCTTACCTGGTGCTGCCTGAGGCGATTGTCTCACCTGGCCTCATTGATGGTGCACCCCTGGTAATGTCAATGCAAGAGGGGTAAAAACCCCATAAAGTACATACATTATTTTATTTATTCGATCAGGCTCAGAGCAGTTCTCCTGGCTCCTCCTTTTGAAGGCTCTGTGTATATTATTTACCTGATTATCCTTTTTCTTTCCATTGATGATTTCGTTTTTTTGTGGTCTATATGTAGAGGCTTCCTGTTGAACTAGTCCTCTTAATACAGCCAATATGAAAAGAGCTGCAGTGTAAAGCATGGGGGAGCAATATTCGAAGCTTCCCAGAGACAGGAGTGAGACTTACTCGAATAGATTGATTGATCATAGAGGTAGAAAACACAGCCAAGAACCAGTTGGGATATGGCTTAAAGGGGTTATCTCATGATTAAAGTAAAACAATGAAAATTAGACATCATATAGTACATGACAATCTGTTTATATCAAAGTTTAAACCATTCCTGTACCTCACATGGACCCAGAGATCTCCCCATTCACTGCTTCAATTTCTCTGCTAGACATTCTTGAGGCTTACATCTCAGGGGGTGTGTCCTTTCTCAGGGGGTGTGGGCTTTCAGCTATAGCTCTCTCCCTGTAAGTGTCACAGCTTCTAACACTAGATATGACTGGTGGCAGTTGAAGGATGGAACTGGGCATGCGCGACCACCTCAGCAATGTTATTGAGATGAACTGAGAAATAAGGGAAACAGCAGGTGGCGCTATACAGATAGATATTGTAACGGCATACAAGGGTATGCTCCAAACTCCGAACGGAACCCCACGAATAGCTGCTAGCAGACGAATAGGACATGCGCCCAAGCGGCTTACACCCCTAGCAATCAGTCTCTAACAGCATACAGTGAATCCCCCCAAGAACAAGACCAAGCTCCGTGTTGAGGGTAAAGCAGTGGACAGCCAGAGCTGTGTGTTTATTGTTCTTATACACATTAGTACCACACACAGGGTTTTGTGAAAACAACCAATAAACACTTACAATACACTCAAACACTCTCACACAAAATCCTCGCCTCTGCCTGTGACACAATTACCTGACACAATAGGTTAATAAAATTATCACAGGCAGGAGAATACACAGTGTTACACAATGTCTTCTGTCCTGGAGACAACCGAGGAGTAATTCAATTATCTCCCAGGACAAAGGGAAATCGCCAATTCACACGTGGGGACAATTGGACAGAAATCACTATTCAAATATACAATGTCACTACCATTACAGTAAACATAGACATTTAACATATCCCCAGATAGCTTCGGTCTGAGTGTATTCAATTATTAGGTACTCAGACTACACAAATACAGTTCAATTGCCAAGGAGTTTAAGTTTAGCATGGACTGATGAGAGAGACCATAATCCTGGGGCAAGAGGCTGGCAACTAGGCTTCTCCAGCACCCAGTGGCGAGGTTGGTTTCGCCACAGATATTATTGGATAGTGGCTATACTAAATTTTTAATACCCACAATTACAAAAATATTCAGTTCCAGGTGCTGGTTTGTAAAATGTAGAATATCTTTTAGAGGAACAACCCTTTAAAATATAATTTTTAGACCTGAACTTGAATTTCATACTAGGCTCCAGAAAAAAAAAGCAACAAGTAAACCCATAGAAAGCAGCTGACAATTTGTAGGGACCCAGCCATTATCAGTGACTTCAGTTTAAATGAGTCAGAGATGCACTTTGTCTTAGCTATGTCATAGCTAAGGCTTATACAGCACCTTTGTCTCCCCCCCATGCTTTACACTGCAGCTCTACCTGTGCAAATTGGCTCCTGTGCATAAACACAAGCTCAGCAGGATCAGCACATGGCACATTTGCAACGCGCCCTCTATATAACGCGTCCCAGGTGTAGGAAATGCCAAGTGGTGTAATGGTGCGGCCCAAATGTCTCTTTATGTGTGTCACGGTGCTCCTACCTGGATAGCGCTGGACCTCAGGTTTTAGCTCTGAAGCAATAAATAGGGGGAATAATTGAGGGAAAATAGAATAACGAGTCCAGAGTGCATAAACATTCACAAAACAATCTTCAAGCTCTGTCTTGGTTCCAGCACGATTAAACATAAAACTGGTAGGCTTCTTCAATAACTCTGCTTTCTCTCTCTCTCTGCTGTACTGATAAGCGGAATAGGTAACTTGTCTTCCTCTGTAAGCTGCACTTTCTCTCTGTAGTCTGACTCTAAGTTATGCCAGGGAACTTTCCTTCTGGCTCATGAGGCTTTAAGCTTTGGCCTCATGGCCAGCAGAGCTTAAGGTGCTCTGGATGGCATTGGCGCATCCAGTAGAGACGTGCCCATGCACACCTTTCCCCTAGCAGGGGGTAAGCTAGACTGGAACTAACTGATCCCGACCCACCCTTCAGGAAGTCGGACTCGCCCACTTCTCTTCAGAGGGGGGTTAGAATGGAATGGTCAGCTCCATTCTATCTGAGTATAGCTCTCCATGTTTTCTGCCACCTGCTGGTGAACCAGGCATATTACATGTGAACATAACAGTTACATAACAAAATAGGAATGCACATTGTGGAGAACCTGGAATAAATACACAAGATGACATGATGTTAGACCAGTAAAGACAGTAGCAGGGTGCAAGAGTGGTAACACCACTCTGGGGTGTTACATTCACCCTTACTTAAAACTGAACCGTCCTCAGCTTGTGCTTAGGATATGCTCTAATGTACCCAGGGAAAAGTAAAAGGGGTTCTAAAGTTATTTTAAACTGATGATCTATCCTCTGGATAGATCATCAGCATTTGATCGGCGGGGGTCCTGGTTGTCGGATCAGCTGTTTGAGAAGGCAGTGGCGCTCCAGCAGTGCCGCAACCTTCTCACTGTTTACCGCAGGCCCAGTGACGTCATAACTAGTATCAACTGGCCTGGGCGGGGCTAATCTCCATTCAAGTGAACAGAGCTTAGCCACGCCCAGGCCAGTGGATACTAGTTGTGACGTCACTGGGCCTGCGGTAAACAGTGAGAAGGCCGCGGCGCTTCTGGAGCGCTGCTTCCTTCCCAAACATCAGATGCTGATGATCAATCCAGAGGATGTATCATCAGTTTAAAATAACTGTGGAACACCTTTAAAGTGCTGCATAAGAACATACATAGACTGACATAGAGACGGCTACCACTAGGTTCCTGCCCACATGAGTAGGGTGTCTATTCACAGTTTGCCCTCTCGGTATAACCAGTGGACCACAAAATACTGCACAAAGCACTCAAATACTCCACACAGGACTGGGCCAGAGTCGTATATGGAGCGTGGGGCTGTCATGTACTGTAATTCCTCCACGATGCTATGAGACACCCGCAAATAGAGGAGTGGCTTCATCCTGTAATCCCTTCCTAGCACCAAGGCCTTATAAAAAGCTTTTTGCATGGTCACCTTGATGACTAAACAGGTAGCTAAACATACATATCCATAAGGCTGCGCACTAAGCCTTAGGACACACCAAAGTAGCAGGAGGAGCCGGTTCTCTCCCAGAACTCCCACGAGGGTTAATCCCTTTACACACACATTTTAGCAGCGGGGTTACCCTTGACGTTGTAAGACCTGCTTGTGACTCTACATTGACGTCCCCAGAGGCAGTCTATATGAGCTAGAAAGTAAGGTGCTAGCTATCTGGCTAACTATATTAAGTCCAGGGTCCATTTGTAGTGCATAGATCACATTGCGGTACCTGTAAAGTACATACAATGGGCTCAATTCTTGAATGTTGCTGAAACTTTAAAAGGGTGAGTGCAAAAACACAGGGCAAATATACGATGCAATAGCATAGTGCAATTAAATTCCCAGTAGAGTCTTTTCCTTTAGTTCTGGCGGATCAAGTGCACGAAACTGAAACAAGTAGTGCAAAAGTCCTTAATCCACATGAGGTAATAATGTCAATATTTGTAATCCACGTGGGTATAATGCAAAATAGCAGCCATGGTAATGAGAGGCTTTTGGGCAAAAGGGGCTCTCGCTTAACCTGAGAAGGAGGGAAAAAGGAATTGGGCGAAGATGTGCGCAACTTGGAATGTTTCTGCAGATGGGGGAAGTCCTGACAAACATGTCCATCTGGGTGAGGAACAAATGAGGCAACAAAACATAAAACGGGCCAACACATCCTGACCTGTCAAGTCCAGTCCATAATGTGGCTCCCATTAGTCCGTGGTTTTCTTCAGGATCCAATGGAGGGGCTCCTTAGAGGAGGTTCCTGAAGTCCTCTTTGCTGCTTGAGTTACTAAAGGACAAAAGAGGACGCTCCTGCCTCTTGTAAGCCAAACTGGTAGCTGTGGTGGAGCTCCACCTTTGGTAGTGACCGGATGGTCAGACTGGGTATGGTTGCAGCTACCTTTTCTTTGGATGTGCCGGAACCTCCTGCCAGGGCAGGGGAGCTCAGGATCTCCGGCTGTAGGGGCTGTGGCCAAAGGATTTCCAAAGGCGGTGATGGAGGTCTTGGTTTTCTTGACGCGGCCGATACCATATTCTACGGTAGCTGGTAATTTACCATGGTTGGATTGTAAGAAAATGCGGATGCTGACAAGCTTCCCAGCTGGACAGTTGGAGGTGAGGGCAGACCCGGGATCAGAAGCTCCGGCCGAGGCTGTGGCTTCTCTTGGAATTGGAGGACTCCCTCCACTGTCTCTTGGAGGCAGCACACACGGCCTGCAGCAGCTGGATCCTCCTGCCAGCACTCAAGTAGTGTCAACGGGACAAGGGGCTTGGATAGCAGGGTCACCCCAGTAGCCAATGGTCCCTTGTGGGAGTCCCCGGGGGTGTACTCCACTTGGTCCCCCACATACAAACTGTGATGTGACTGGGGCAGGTAGGGGCGTTTTACAGATCTACGGCCAATGAACAGCTCCTCACCATTCTCATCGTCCGCCAGGAAGCTGCTCCCTCCTCCACTGAAAACCAGATGACAGTGCCCCGGTGGCGCTCCAGCTCAAGATCCCCCAGTCCTCAATGGCCTTCTTGCACATGGTCTGGGCATGTGCTGTAACCTCTCTTGGAACCATCGGGTTCAGCTGAGAGAAGGAACCACTCTTTCTGGGCAGTGGAGGGGACACTCGGACCCTTGCCTTGGGTTTTGCTGTACTTGCGATATTCGTATCTCCTGCAGGGCAGCCTGCATTTCAGGCTTGTCACTTCCTCACACTATTTCACACCAGTTGGGCTGCAGAGGATGCGCCCTCTTGCCATCTTCAGTCTCTCTAGCACACTCTGGTAAAGGAGGAGGAGTCTTAGGGGTGGAGACTTTACTCTGTACATTTGCACTGGGCAGTTCCCGGTGGGCAGGGCTGTCGCTTTCCACTCTTGAGCTGGGCGTCTCCCTGTTTTCCCGCTCTTGAGGTACAAGAAGAATAGACGCCATCACTGGCAAAGATGGCGAATTAACCCCTCGGATGCCAACGCGCACTTTCCTGCGCCTGTTGCTCCGCAATAAACGTAGTAAAGTAGTTTTTAAAAGGTTCTCTGACAATTCTGTAGGTCTTGTAGTATAGAGGCACGCAAGTAAATCCTGTTTGTGATGCCAAAATTGCAATGGGCGGCCGCACCCCAGGGCCCTCTATATAACGCGTCCCAGGTGTAGGAAATGCCAAGTGGTGTAATGGTGCAGCCCAAATGTCTCTTTATGTGTGTTACGGTGCTCCTACCTGGATACCGCTGGACCCCTGGCTTTGGCTCCGAAGCAATAAATAGGGGGAATAATTGAGGGAAAATAGAATAACTTGAGTCCAGACCTTGTATGTAGTTGAACAGCAGCTTTACTTTGCCTAAACGTTCTGAAAACAATCTTCAAGCTCTGTCTTGGTTACAGCAGGCTTTAGCATTAAACTGGCAGGCTTCTTCAATAACTCTGCTTGCTTTCTCTCTCTCTTTTATTCCCCTGTGCCTCATACCATGCTGATAACATTTGGTCACTTAAATTAAAATCTTACAATTTGATTTGGAAAAAACTTTAAAAAAAATAAAAAATAAAAGGAAAAAAACAGCAGGTATTTTTTGATTTGCGCACGGGCATCTACAAATGATGACATTTTGGATAATTGACCCTCTTTGTGCACCTGGTCCTGTGCTCTTATTTAGCTTTTATTCTGCTGCCATGCTTTAGTTTTCTAATTTATTGCAACCTGTTCGGCATTTCGTTTCATAATTTGAGCAAATTAGCTTTGGCATCCATCGATTGTACTCCATAACACCCAATTAGTTTGCCCTTTTCCTGCTCGCTATAGATTTTCTTCAGTCCCGGTTCTATCGTTGACCTTCCTACGAAATTTATAAAGAGGATGTTTTTTTTTTTCTTTTTGCAGTTTTTTTCCTCTCTGTACTATACATCGCGAGAAAGGAGGTCGTCACACAGATTTAAGAGAAGCGTTTGTGGATGGCATGAGTTGTACGCTGTTCAGAACGAGAACAAAAAAATATTTTCTGCATTTCAACAGCAAAATATGAATGTAAGCTAAAGTATAATTCACAAGTATAAAATTTGTAGCATCGGTAGATCTTTATTTGGAATGGGGGGGGGATATAGAAAATGGAACATTTTCCTTTAAATTAAAGCTCTGCCTTCAGGACTTTCCATGTATTCTCCAGTTCTTTTGCATTCTGTGTATAAAAAAAAACCACATCAGCAAGGATCTGGATCTGTTATTTGTAAAATATGTCTCTATATTTAATAGTTTCAGTGCCTAATAGTAGGAAGGATCCATCATAAGCAGTGGTTGACCATGTAGCCTCTGAAGAATCCACCGGTTGCCAAAGAAGCATAGTGATGGTCTCAATTGTTGGACCTCAAGCTTGTCTTGTCTGTACTTGAAAACTACCAACAATGTGCTATTTATGGATCTATTATTCTTGTAGTATGTCTATATTTAATAGTTTCAGTGCCTAATGGTAGAAAGGATCATTATAATCAATGGTTGACCATGTAGCCTCTCAAGAATCCACCAGTTGTCAAAGAAGGCACATCGATTGTCTCAACAGTTGGACCTCCAACTTGACATGTTGGTACTTGGGAACCACCAACAAGGAGATACTGATGGATCTGTTATTCTTACCACATGTCTGTGTATAACAGTTTGAATGCCTAATGGAGGGGGTGGCCCGTTATACACAATGTGGTTTCTGAAGAAAGCCACCAGGTGCCAAAGAGGCACAGCAAGGATCTCAACAGATGGTCTCCAACTTGAACTGTTGCCACTTAGAAACTGCTGGATCTGTTATTCTCATAATATGTTTATATTTAATAGTATTAGTGCCTAATGGTAGGGATGGCCCATTATAGTCAAATGGTCAACCATGTGATCTCTGAAGAAAGCCACCATGGTCTCAACCTTCAATTTGTCCTGTTACCACTTGGAAACCACCAACAAGGAGCTGTTGCTTCATCTATTATTATTATTTAATTAAAAGCTTGAGTGGCAAATGGTGAATATGGCCCATTATTATTATTATCAAATCCCCAACCACATGGCTTTTTTTTTTTAAAAAGGCACAGCAATGGTCTCAGCAGTTGGGACCCAATCTGTCCTCTTGTTATGTGGAAAACCACAGACAAGGTGCTGTTGCTGAATCTGTTACTCGTATATCATGTCTGTGTTCTCAGTGTGTCACAGCGGTGTCTCAGTTGTAGTTCGCTGTGACACGTCTGCCGTGCATGCAGTTGCCTGGGGCAACTTGTTGTTCTGCATGTTAGTGCACCGCTCCATTTATCTTTGTTCCTCCCAGTCTGGTGTGTGTGGGGTTAAGGTGTGGATCTAGATGTGTTCTGGGTGTGGCCTCATGGCTCTACTTATTCTGGTGCTGTGAGCTTGAGGTCAGTGGTATTCCTGCCTTTGTTGGCGATGGAGCTTTGCTCCTGTCTGGATATTCCATCTGTCCAGTCTGAGGGCCACCTAGTTAGACAGCAATGTCTCTACTATGTTTCTATGTATTCTACCCTACATTCCCTTGTATATGTTTGGTGTGGGTTATGTTCAGGGTCTGTTGTATGTCTAGTTGTAGTTCCAATGCTGGACTGTTGTTGGTGTGTATTGTCCTGCATGGATGCTAGACGTTCCCCTGTCTGTCTGTGCCTTCGGTGAGAGGGCTCCTGGGTTCCCTGGAGGGGGGAACTACAAGTCAGTGAGCAGCTGTGCCTGGTGCCGCCATGCATCCTGTCCGCATGGGGGTCCAGATAGTTATTGGTGTTGGTGTCCCACCCTGTTGCTGAGGCAGGTAAGTTCTTGTTGTTCTGATGTGTCATTGTATTACTGGATTCCTACCTGCTAATCCAGTTGCTGTTCAATATCTTCCCCTGTCTTTGCTGCCAGGTCTGTGGAGACTCCTGTTCGTCCGTGCTGTGAAGGAACAGGTTGTCTCTAGTTCCTGACCTTGATTTCATGGATCATCAGGGCGACTTAGTGTCCGAGGTTCCTGTGTATTAGCCCTTCTACCATCTGGGTTTGCTCATATGGTTAGGAGTCAGGGCTAGGATCAGGGTTGCAATAAGAGGTGACCTGCTCCCTTTTCCTGGCATTTAGGCCTAGTTTAAGCTCCCGCTTCCCATCGGTGTTCGGTGTGGAGTTCCCCCACACTGCACCGTGACACAGTGATGGTAATGGCCCATTATAGTCAATGGTCAACCGAACGGCCTCTGAAATAAGCAAAGATGAGTCAAGGGGCCAGAACCAAGCGGACATAGATGGAATATCCTAGCAATGCCTCATGGAAGACTTGAGTGACAAAACCCCTGTTAGGGTACGGCCACATGAGATGGGTCTGCTCTGGATTTTTCCAATCTGCAGTGTATCTGGCTGAAATCCGTAGCAGCAAAATCCAGAACAAGCCATGCAGATTTTGGTGCATCAATGCTGTGAATTGGCTGCTGATTTCTGGAGTGGAAATCCACAGCTAAAACTGAAGTTTTTTCAATTTTCTGAAGCATGTACATAAGATTTTTTGAAATCTCCACTTTCCTGCAGATTTTCCACATGCCATTCCACTAGAAAAATCAGCAGCATTTAGGCCTAGCATATTAATACCTCTGTATCTCGTAATAACACGCCATTCAAGTTCTTATATATTTATATAATGCTGCCTAGAAACCCTCATAAAGCAGGCTACTTGCTGACTGATCTTATTATTCATTTTATGTGTTTGCATAAGATTGAAATACGCAAGCTCAGCTCTCCACTCTCCAAACACTCAGTGCCTCCAGCATAAAAGCTCACAGAAATAGATTTTTGGGGATTTTGGAGATGATTATGCAAGAACTTGACCCTGCCAATCAAGAAGGAGGGGGAGAGTCTGTCAAAGGAACAGGATGAGCAAGGCCCGCCTGCCCTCGATGCACTAAACTGCCCATTGGAATATGGATTAAAGGCATTTTCTCTCCGGAATGAAGTTAAAGGTATCATCACACTAGGCCTAAAAGGGATTGTGCAGGGTTTATCAATGACATTCCTGCTGACAGTTTCCCTCAGGCTTCATCAGTAGGATACTGCTATATTTTACTGGTTCTGAGTTAATCCTGTTGGCATTTACCAGACAGAAAAGAAACATTTTGTAACATAGTATATAAGGCCGAAAAAAGACATTTGTCCATCCAGTTCGGCCTGTTATCCTGCAAGTTGATCCCGAGGAAGGCAAAAAAAACTGTGAAGTAGAATCCAATTTTCCCCACTTAATGGGAAAGAAATTCCTTCCCGACTCCAATCAGGCATCAGAGTAACTCCCTGGATCAGCGAACCCTCTCTAGTAGCTATAGCCTGTAATATTATTACACTCCAGAAATACATCCAGGCCCCTCTTGAACTCTTTTATTGTACTCACCATCACCACCTCCTCAGGCAGAGAGCTCCATAGTCTCACTGCTCTTACGTAAAGAATCCTCTTCTATGTTTGTGTACAAACCTTCTTTCCTCCAGACGCAGAGGATGTCCCCTCGTCACAGTCCTGGGGATAAATAGATGATGGGAGAGATCTCTGTACTGACCCCTGATATATTTATACATAGTTATTAGATCTCCCCTCAGTCGTCTTTTTTCTAAAGTGAATAACCCTAATTTTAATAATCTTTCAGGGTCCTGTAGTCCCCCACATTCCAGTTATTACTTTAGTTGCCCTCCTCTGGACCCTCTCCAGCTCTGCTATGTCTGCCTTGTTCACAGGAGCCCAGAACAGTACACAGTCCTCCATGTGTGGTCTGACTAGTGATTTGTAAATACTGCAAGAAATTATCATTTTAGAAATAAAGACAGTAAGAAGTCTCGTTCTGACTTCATTATGTGGTTTTGAGGCTTTTAGCCGGAGTTACAAGAGGCTCAGAGAGCAGCGTCGGCCTAGGATCGATGCCAGCCCGGGTAACGGGGTCCTCGTCTTCAAAGAGCAGGCAATCAATGGCACAAGAGCGCACTAAGCTCACTAAATATAGCAAAGAGCTTTCCATATGGCAAGAGTGCTCTAAGCAAAGCGCGTTCATCTCCGCTGGAGCGCGGAGCTCGGGACGCCATTGTCCTCGGATGAACTCAAGATTACGTTGTAGTCTCCATATGGCTAAGCAACAATAGTAGAAAGTGCAACCACCACACACTACAACAATAATACCGCCATATAGTGCTCCAGCAGAATGAACATATCACCAGCTCCATACATAAAATATTCGAATAACTCCACTATACCCAACCTTGAGTGCTAAGTGTGGGCGCCTACTTGAGCATGCATGGGCGGCTGATGTACCCTAAGGCCGACCATGGGTGGAATTGGATATTGAAGATTTACGTTTGATGGTCAACTGGGAAAAAAAATAGCTAATGGCTGTAGGAGAGGTTTTACTATCTCGAGAGGCCATATATGTAGAAATTATGGAGGAAAAGAGGTGATACCCACCTATTTAATCCCCCGTCGCATCCGGCACCCACGCTCCAGCTCTCTTCGCCAGGATTAGTTTACTTGGCTGCAGCCATGATGTGATTCCGTGGTATACGGTATTACACCGCCGAGACAAGAGAATGGCTGCAGCAGCCAAGTTGGATTATACAGCTATATCGCCATGGTAGCCATGTATACAAAGTCTAGTGGGGAAGAACAGAGCGGCGGTACTGGGTGTGGTGGGAGAATAAAAGGGGGTCAGTTGTCAGAAAATTCACTTTTAAACCAGGCACCGTGCAGGTCAGCTGAATGTAATGATATCTTTCACTTAGGGATTCGTTGCTTCATTCTGGAAAAAAACGGACTTTTAATCCATATGCAAATAAACAGTTAAGTGCACTGAGATGGTGGGTCTAAGCCATCCGTGCCATCCGTGTTTCATCCGTGTTTCATGGATCATTAGGAAGAAATGCTAAATGAAATTAAAAAAAAATTTCAGCTGTTCAGTGTCAGTGAAACACGGATGACACACGGACAGCAAAAAAATGGACACAAGGACCCAACACGGATCCTTCACAGACATCTTCACAGAGACCTCACTGACCACATTTTCATGGATTTAAGCACGGACACGGAATGAGGTTTAAAGCTTTTTTTTTTTTCACTTTTAAGGGCTCATGCACACGACCGTATGTAGTTTGCGGTCCACAAAACACGGATCCACAAAAAAATACGGATGACGTCCGTGTGCATTTTGTATTTTGCAGAACGGAACAGCTGGCCCCTAATAGAACAGTCCTATCCTTGTCCGTAATGTGGACAATAATAGGACATGTTCTATTTTTTGGCGGAACGGAAATACGGATACGGAATTACGGAATGCACACGGAGTAACTTCGGTTTTTTTTTGCGGACCCATTGAAATGAATAGTTCCGCATATGGTCCGCAAAAAAAAAACGGAAAGAAAATACGCTTGTGTGCATGAGCACTAACACAAATCTTGGATTTGGCCAAGTTTACAATGTCAGACAACCCCTTTGATTGCCTGCTGTACATGAGACTTCTTCCCCATGCTGCACAGACTTGTTTTAGAGCCCTCCTAGTCCGGCAGCAGGAGGCAGGACAGAGGGGAATAGGGGCAGATACAATGGAGAGGATACAATTTGGATTCTCAGATTTTTATATTAGTATGAATAATATTTAATGAAGTCTCTGCACCAAGCTGAATACAATTCCAGGAACTGCTACCTGTATGGACGCTGTGTCCTTCCTTAATGTCTTGATCCCTTCAGTCCTAAAAGGAAAGAGACAATGTGTCACCTGTAGAAGGAGGTTTTAATTGCTCTTTGATTAAGAGACAGGTCATAATTTATTAGAGGGACTGCTCGCGTATCTGGTATCAAGACTTTATTCATTTGACAACAGCGGCCTTCTCCTGCAGCAACTTAATTGTAGCCAACTGGATCGCTCAGTATCACTAACCAGTGTAGAGGTTGATTTGATACATGGAGGTGAACTCATTGAAATTCAAGGATCAGAGCTTGGGTGTTGTCTCAGGATGAACATTGGTGGGGATATCCTACAGCATGCCATCAATGTCCAATCAGCGGGGGTCCGGCTGCTGTCATCCCCTCTGATGGTTAGTATGAAGTGACAGCAGTACTAAGATACCTCTGTACCACATTTCCCCCGTGGGCTACTTTTAGCTTTCTTTAGAGAACCTCATGGGCGGTTCATAACACAGTGCAGAGCAAACAATAGATAAGGTGATGCGTTCTAGTAATCAGCACAAATCACTCTGGTTGGACATTGATGGGATATTCTAGTGATGGCTAACCTTAGGGGTTGTGCATGTTGGCGAAGCACTCCTCCTGGGCAGACCTGCGAAGGGAAGCCTACTTACCTGCTTCATAACGCTGGCTTCTGGCTCCTAAACTCTCCAGCCTCTGCTGGTCTGCTCGAGTCCCTGAATGTAAACTTACAGTTTGACACTGCTGCAGCCAATTGCTGGCAGCAGAGGTGACTTCCTCTCCTTGCGTCATGTCCAATGGGCACCTGACGCAAGGGAAGCAGCTCACTGCAGTAAGTTTACATTTGGGGACCCAAGCGGAGCAGCGAAGGCTGGAATAGGGAGGAGCCAGGAGCCATCCTCGTTAAGGAGGTAAGTAGGCTACTGCTCTTTGCAGCTCTTTTACCCTTGCATTGTGGTTTCTGCTTAGAATGGAGACCACAACTCGTTGCCTGATCCATTTTCTGGGCCCTAGGCCCTGTGTGCGCCTCAGCTCCTCAGATTTCCAGTACAGGCCCCACCCTCAGTGCACGGAAGCCTTCTTTTGCATCAGTGATAAAATTCTTTGTTCTCGAGGAACACCACAACCAATTTTCATAAGACAGGTGTAATTTTAATCATCAGAAGCAACCCTTCCAGGCAGTATGCCTGTTTTAATAGGGCTGATCCTGCTGACGGGTGCTCTTTTAACACAGACCACATTCTTTTCTGCTATGGGCCCATGAAGTGAGGGGGCCCAGCCCTGGTTTGTCCCATCCATTTTGCTACTGGGTGGAGAACAACTGAGAAATTGATCCAGAGGTTATGGGAATGGCATAGAGGGGTGAATGAACCAATCCCAGACTCTTAGCTACGGGGTCTGTTCTGCACCTCTGAGTCATGTCCAAGCCCCTCTGGTCTCACCACCATTGTACTGCTTTAGGATTAGTGATGAGCGGCAGGGGTGATATTCGAATTTGCGATATTTCGCTAATATTTTGTAAAATATTCGTTGAATATTTACGAATTCGAATATTCGTTATTATCTACATTCTGTTGTTTTTTTTACTCGAAAATCGGCAAGGAAATGATCGTGTAATATGCGAATATTACGTGATCATTACAGGCGTGAGTCAACAACGAATATATAGCACTATAGAATATAGTGCTATATATTCATTTTTTAGAATATTCGTCATTTTTTTCCATCTGAAGTTCAGATGGAAAAAATGACGAATATTCGAAAAACAAATATATAGCACTATATTCGAAATATTCGCAAATTCTCAAAGTTGCGATATTCGTGATTATTATTTGTAATTCAAATATTCGCGCTCAACACTATTTAGGATGAAGAATGAGGGTTAAATTTGTTTAGAAAATTATGAACAATGTCCACACTTTCTACAATCTCATTAAAATTAGATCAAGGCTCTGAAGTGCACGTTTTATGGAGTTCTTGTGCTTTAACGAGTACTGCTGATGTTTCTCGGTGCACTTTGCCCAATTTCGATTTAAAATTCAACAAACAGAAGTGACACAAAGAAACCCGATGTGATTAATATACTGTATGCCAAAGCCAGATGGGAAAAATTCTTAAAATGGTATTCCGGTAATATCCACAAAATATTAGATCAGTGGGGGTCTTACTGCTGGGATCCCCACCAATCATGAGATCAGGAGCTCTCTACTCTCCACAGGACCCGATGATGTGAATGGAGCGGCAGGTTGGTCATTGACATTGCCACTCCAATAGATTTGCTGGAAATTACCGCCAGAAGATCAGTCATCCCATGCGCTGCTCCGTGGCAGCTCTCCTCCATCAGAGAATGCATCACCCTGTCTCGCCTTTTCTTCGCTCTAACCGGGCTGATTGCTCGCTGTACGCTTGCTTCTGCTCCGATAAATCACTTCTATCGCTCTCTAATTTTTTTCCTGGGCTGGAATGAGATACATGATGAATATTTAAGTGATTGCCGATGTGAAAATGAATTAAAGCCAACATTTCATTGCAAAATACAGACAAGGACTCTTCGGTGGGAAACATACTTTGTGCCAAAGCATTTCTATTAGTGTCAGCCTACCGTTGTCAGTTCCCAAGGTCATGTCTACCGATCATGCAGACCCTCCTCCCTCACCCTCTCTCGGCCCTGTGTCTTTGGACCCCCCTTCTGCAACCAGGGGCAGACTTGGAACTTAAAGTGGCCCTGGGGGGGGGAAAAACTAAAAGTGGCCCAACGTTTTAGGGGGGTCCAAATTAACAGAAGGTGGGGCAACACAAGAAGGCAGGGTCAGAAATATCATTGCGCAATATACCGTCCCACCAGAACGATATACCA
This sequence comes from Bufo gargarizans, assembly GCF_014858855.1. Taxonomy (NCBI): domain Eukaryota; kingdom Metazoa; phylum Chordata; class Amphibia; order Anura; family Bufonidae; genus Bufo; species Bufo gargarizans. The sequence goes on along the minus strand of NC_058090.1, from coordinate 10,743,102 downwards.
CAGTGCAGCACAATATATTGCCCCAAAATCTGTCCTTCTGTGGTGGCCAACAATACCTGCCATTTTCTTTCCTCCTCCTCTATTTGTCTCTGATTAGGATATGGAGTAGGGGGCTTAGGAGGTGAGGTGCGGGCCGCAGCAGTTAAATTAAGGCGGACATGTGCAGTCGCTGGCTGGGTACATAAGTACCTCATCCTCACAGCGTTAATTACTGCTGAGAACTCATTATGTACCTGGCCAGCGGCAGAGAGGAGGGCTGGGTCATCGGCCCACCTGGAAATTTCCCAGTAAGGTCTATGGCTAATCCGCCCTATAAAGCTACACCCCTGCCTATATGGTTAGGGTATGACTTCATATGGCAGCTGACCAGCGGTCAATACACAACCGCAGTGCAGCGAAGAACTGCACCGCCATGCAAGCCAAATCCATTTTCTATTAGATTGTTAAAAAACTGATTGGAAATCTCATGCAAATAGCAGGGGCATACTTTACCACCTTGCAAGACAAGCAAACGCTTGGGGCCCCTGGTGGTGACCAGGAGCCACTGGCTGTAAAAACAGCAGAGGTGGGCATGCTTCCAATTCAGCTGCATAGTGGCCTTGGAGGAGGACCTAATGGCCAAGATCAGCTGGCTGTGAAAATTGACTACAGGGCAGACATATTGCCAATTCAGTGGGGCCCTTTACAACTGTAGAGCAGTGCCCATGCTTAGCAGGCTGATGGAGCATTGCTTAGGGGTGCAACGGGATGGAGCTTAGTGGTGGAACTGGAGCCCCCAGGTATAGTTTTGCTTGGAGCCCTAGAAATGCCAAATCTGTCCCTGTTAATGGTCACCCAGTTTTGTAGGTTCACCCATAAAACCTACTTACCTTATAAAACTAGATAATGCAAAGTACCATAAATACATGGCACAGGGATAACATGGGCAAGGGAGCTACACCTGGGTGCAAACCTAATACTACCACTGCTCGACCTGGGGCTGTGATTCCCATATATGTGATGCTGTACCGTATAGACAATGAGCACTCTGGCCCCTTGATTCTGCTAATTGGCAGAGGTCCTGAGGGCCCATCCCCACCAATCAAATATTGACAGTCTATCCTAAGGACAGGTCATCAACGTTTGATTCCCAGAAAACACTGTTGAGTCAAAATGGACCAATGGAGAGGCTCAGATTCTCATAGAGGTTCTTTATGCAGTGATATATGCAGATATTTCCAGATCTGTAATCAGTTCAAAAGGGCATTGGTTTTAAAATTGGAAAATATTCTTTGCTATTGGCCAGCCTTACTTTAACATGAGCATTTGTAGCCATTTCTTTCTAAGGACTTAGGAAAACCTCTCACTGTTATCTTCCGCCAAGGACAATCTCCAGGAGGATGAAATATTAGTTGAAGAAGATTCTTTTCAAGGATACCTCTCCTAGGATGATTCTTAATTTGTATGGATTGAATTGCATGGCCGGGTGGTGGCATGTGATTGACATTTATGGCCTTGGGCTCTTAGCAGAATATTACATTCTGCACAATGAATACAAAATAAAATCAATGCGTCCTCTGTGCAGATGGAACATAACATTATTTTATGCATTTGGAGGCCCCCTGTTAACACACATCAAAAAGATAAAGCTACAGAAATCCATACCTCAAACCGGGAATTTATTATTATTACATTCACAATGCGTACTGTTGCCGGAGCTGTCATGGAAAAAGAAGGTTCCCGGGGTGCTCTTGTATTGATGACTATCCTACGATGCTAAGGAAGTTTTTCCTTAAAAATTTTGAACATGGCTGATGGTCAACTAAATGTTCCCTCAACGTCCATTTTACTTATTCTGCTGGGGGTCCTTTGTCAAGGAGAGAGCGTTTCCCCCTAGAGCATCTCTCGCTCTGGAGGACCAGTCATGTCCTGCATTACACAGACAACCCTTTAGTATGAACGGGCACTGTACATGCTTCATTTCCAGCTGCAGGAAAATTGATGGGACCTTTCTAACAGGTAAAGAAAATTCGAACTGGAACATTTCTAACATCAAATAAGCTAAAAGAGCACCTGCCAGCAGGATCATCCCTATTAAACCAGGCACACTGCCAGGTAGGGCAGATCATGCTAATGAAACTGTTACATCACTGCATCGAGCCTTTTGGGAAGAGCAGGATGTGCTCCATTCATCAGGGGAATGGGGCTAGGAGAAGTTTATATTTTTTTTATTTTTATTTCAATTACACCACAGGGTCTTCTTCCCTAATATAAGGGGGGCACTTAAGGGGAACACTACTGTGTGGGGGCATTAAGGGGTGGCACTACTGCTTGGGGGCATCAATGGGGAGCACTTCTGTGTGTGGAGGCATTAAGGTGGAGGACTACTGTACAGGGACATCAATGGGGAGCACTACTGTGAGGGGAGACACTTGGATGGCATACCTACTGTGTGGGGGACACTAAGGGGAAGCACTACTGTGTGGGGACATTAATAGGGAGCACTACTGTGTGGGGACATTAATAGAGAGCACTACTGTGTGGGGGCATTAAGGGGGAGCGCTACTGTGTATGGGGGCAGTAAAAAAAGAACAATACTGTGAGGGGGACTAAAGGGACATAACTACTGTGTGGGTGCACTAACAGAGTTTTATTGTGTGGGGGCACTAAGAGGGCATTCTACTGTGTTTGGGCACTCAGAGAGCCTACCTACTGAATGCAGGCACCAAGAGTCATTCTACTATGTGGAGTCACTAAGGGGGCATAACTATTAGGTGGGTGGGGGTTCTATGGAAAAGCATAGGCAATCTTGACTAGCCATGGGAGGGTGGGTTGCAGGAAAGTTGCTGGGGGGGGGCACTCGAAAGATTGCCATGGGTCCCATCCTTTTCTAGTTACGCCTCTGCATGCAAACATGGAGAGAACATAAAAACTCCATGCAGAGGTTGTCAGTGCTCAAGCCTTAGAGCCATAGAGCTAGCAATACCAATGATCAGAATGTAGGATTCTCTGGCTGTCCGGAGAATGAATGGATCACTGCTAATCCTGAGAATGAAGGGATCCGATTCCTCATCAATCCTGAGAATGCAGTGTTCGCCACCAGTCCAGAGTATGTAGGGATCACTGCTAATCCCGAGAATGAAGGGATCCCCACTAATCCTGAGAATGGAGGGTTCACCACCAATCCTGTGGATGTAGGGATCATTGCTAATCCTGAGAATGAAGGGTTCACCACCCATCCTGAGAAGGAAAGGTTTGCCACTAATCCTGAGAATGAACAGATCCCTGCTAATCCTGAGAATGAAGGGAACACTGCTAATCCTGAGAATGAAGGGAACACTGCTAATCCTGAGAATGAAGGGAACACTGCTAATTCTGAAAATGAAAGGATCCCAACACATCTTGTGAAAGAATGGGTTCAACCTGGCTTTGCACCGTGGCTCTTTTTCCCCTACAAAAGCAGCTGGTTTGAAAACATGTTCTATTCAAAAAGTTTTGTTCTGGCAGTCTCAGAGTGGTTGACTCATACAATAGTCTATTTGGGATTTTGTTTTTGAACTGGAAATAGTAAGGAAACCTGCGACATTATTGACATATGTGGATGATATCAAGGCTTCTGACACAATGTAACGGAGGTCCACTTAGTATGGCTGCTACACTGCAAAGCATCAAAAACAAAAAGTCATCCCACTTGTCTCCAGAGAAACATAGTGTGTCTATATCCTTCCACTCAACAAGTTATGATGGAAAGGTATGCCCCATTCATTGAGGAGTGCAATGCAAAATGTATGACATCTCCCAATCACCACTGATGTATCTGGTGGAGGGACTTTTGGGTTCCCTAGGAACCAGAACTGCAGTTGACTGCTACATGTAGCTAAAGCAGTAATAACTTTGTCCAGCTTCTAGTCACCTCCACTGTTCCTGGACACTCCAACATTTGTGGAGATTGGTGCCAACATTTTGCTCTTCCACTTAAATGAAGCCTGTCTCACTTTTCAGCCCTGAATAGTTTCCATCATAGATTCCAGAAAGAGCATATTAAATACAAAGAGTACTTTATAGCTGCGTGATATTTTTAGTTTACAGGCTGAACTTTTCAAAAAAAAGTAATAATCCCTAAGGATTATCCAATTAATTCCGCTCCTGCCGTTCTTCCCTATGGAGCCCACTTTCCACCATCCTTCTATATCTGCTTTAAATGCCAAGTATGTAGAAACATAACGGAGTCAATGACGCGCAGCTGACATTATTGCTCATTAGTAGGTCCCCATTTTACTTCTCATATGAAGCATGACAAAATATTGAATATTCCCTTGGTCTGGGTGATGAATGGGATACATTAAACACAACCCCATGATTTTCATTTATCAGTCAAGAGAACATCACTGGAGAAAAAGGTGGACGTGATGCCTCTCCAGATCAATAATGATCCAGGAGAGGAGTGCAGAGGATGCCTGACCCAGGGAACATATCATTCTAGATTAGGCTACTTTCACACTCGCATTCTGGCTTTCCACTTGTAAGATCCGTCATGGGCTCTCACAAGCGTTCCACAATGGATCAGTTTTGCCCTAATGCATTCTGAATGGAAAAGGATTCGCTCAGAAGGCATCAGTTTGCCTCCAATCAGGCTCCATTCCGTTGTATTTTTGTAACTGATCCATTTTTGCGGATCCATCTAAAATGCGAGAGGTGAAAGTAGCCTTACAGTTTACAGGGAACATGGGTCTTTGATAAAAAAATGTGAGGTTGGATCAGAAATTAGATGCAGAGAACCACCTCAGTGCCAAGTTCTCGATGGACGATGATGGTGGTGTCACGATGGAGTGTGGGGGAAACCCCCCACCGTACAATGAAGAATGGTGGGATATGCCACTAGGCCTGGATACCAGGATAAGGGAAGCAGGTCACCTCCTAACGCCACCCTCATCCTATCCCTGACCTCCTAACTGTATGAGCCGCCCTCGATGGTAGTGGGGCTCATGCTCCAGAACCTCGGCGCCTACTTACCCTGGAGGTCACTGGAAATAATGTCAGGGCTAGAAGACGACCGGTTCATCCACAACACGGATGAACCAGAATCTCCCACAGGCCTAGCAACCAGTAGCAACAGGGGAAACAAAACAATCATGTTCTAGAGCGGGTCCAACTGACCCCTAGAACATCACCACAACTGTAGGAATCCCCATTGAAACACATAAACAGAAAAGACAGGGAGAAACCAAGAGGCTCGGCAGGTAAGAACCCAGAGACAGGAATCCCACCTGGATAACAAGCTCTGGGACACATAGCTCTTACCTGCTGCAGCAACGGGAAGAAAGACGCTCACGGCCTAGACTTGTGGTTCACCCCTCCGAGAAACCATGGAGCCCACTTCTGTAGGCTGGTGCTCAACGCTGTTCCCCTTCCAAGGAACACAGAAGCTCCCTCACTGGAGGCACAACACCCAGAGTAATGCCTTGCAGACATAAAACACCAACTGACTAGACATGTAACAACAACAAGACGAGACACCACACCCTGAACAAAAACCCACAACAAACAACTACACAGGTAAGGTAGGGGAACAAGAAGGATAGAATTGTAAGATGGCCCTGAAGCTGGACAGATGGAAAGGACCAGGATGGCAGCATAACTCCAGCTCCACCAGAAGCTGAAGTCAACTCTGACCTAAGGCTCCAAACACCAGTACTATAAGAGCCAAGAGGCCACACCCAGCTCCACCTTGCTTACACCTTAACCCCATACACACTAGAAATGGGAAGGGAACCATACTTAAAGGGAAAGTGTCAAAACATGCTGCAAATTACACATTGCCACCAGCAACAAGCATGCACGGCAGGTGGACATCCATGAACTTGAATCAGTTTTGACTCCTAAGCCAAAAGGGACTGAACTACTTTAGAACTTGTTGGACATTTCCATCTAATATATCTTCTGCTTCTCTTGGTTTCACCTGGAAAATAGTTGGCGTTGAATTAAACTAGTGGTCTCCAACCTAACCTCAAAGGGGCATTCTCATCTTATACATTGGTGGCAAATCGTTACGACCACGCACCACACAAGCACGGCCATCCTCCGTTCACTTTAATGCGAATTTCAAAAGTAACCAAGCGCTGACTCAGCTTTTTCCACCAGCCCCTTAGAAATGAATAGAGAGGTGGTTGTGCATGCTTGGTCCGCAATCAATTCCCTCTATGGGAGTTCTAAAAAAAGTCAAAAGTGCTCGCTCGGGTATTTTCGGAACTCCCATAGAAGTGAACGGAGAGCATGTGACAAAAAAAAGCTAAATCTACTTCAGTTATGAAATGGTATAAATTTTTATTTACTTCAGTTTCTGACATAAATCATAATAAATTTGTTGGACCCTCCCCCTTCAACTAAGCCCCACCTAGTCTCATTATTTTTCTACTAAATGTTACTTGAGCAAAAAATTGTGACCTTTGTGTCAGCATCAGGGACTTAGATTTAGGAGAGGAGCCTGAAGGGTCACACTGGACCTCCCTCTGTCAGCACTCCGTCATCTGATACTAATCAATCTTAGCTGCCACCACTCGTCATATCAGGCTGACGAGACACCTTTGCATAAAATAACACCTAAGTACTCACTACAGCTGCTAGCATTCACAGGGTTAATAAATCAATATAGGAAACGCTTCTTCTAAGGTCATGGAATCGTTAGAAGACAAGAAGGCTCTTATTAAAGTGAAGTTTTAATATAAAAAAAGGACAGTGTGTACAAACAATGGGGTTATCATAGAAAATATGACATAAAATATACAGACCTATAAACACAGTGCAAAATAACAGTTTGTAAAAAAAAAAAAAAGGGATAAAAACGGAACTTAATACATTACGTGACGGTTAAGTCCGGTTGCCTGGGGAGGCAGAAATATTGGTCAGTCCATCAAGCTAGTTATCCCCAAAGAAATGACCGTTTGCTTTTCTCCCTGCATGTTTTAAAAAGGGTCAGTATTAGAGATGAGCGAATCGAATCCAGGGGCGTAACTAGAAGTGACTGGGCCCCACAGCAAATATTTGTAAGGGCCCCTCCAGCGCGCTTCGCACCTCCCTCCTCCTGTGTAAACCCCACTCCTTTGGCACAGTGTAGCGGTATACTGTATATTGTGTGGCACAGTGTAGGCTATGTGTGTATAACATAAACATATTTCATATGAAAACTTACAGTTACTTGGCTTGGCCCTTGGGGATCTCGGACGCCACTTCCACACTTTGGCCGGGGGCTCGGCGGAGCTGATGTTGTGCTTTATCCTAATGAGAAAGATTTCATAATCAGGATTTGGAGAAGGGGCAGAGGGATAGCAGAGCAGGGAGAGGCCGGTGCTGCTACTAGGGGGTCATACCATGGGGGAGTAATAAAGCCCACCATAATGCCCCCCAGTAGAAATAATTCTCCTTATAATTTGACAGTGCAAAAAATACCCCCTTGTAATGCCCCCAGTTGAGCTAATGTCCCCATAGTGCCCCCATAATGTGCCAGTATAAAATACCCCTATATAGTGCCCCCAGTAAATTCCCCCATAGTGCTCCTCTCCCCCCTTCCTGCTAGTGCCCCCTATAATGTACCAGTATAAAATGCCCCATATATAGTGCCCCAGTAGATGCCCCTCAGTGTCCGGCCTCTGATAGGCTGCCGGCCTAGTGTCCCCCATAATGCCCCCCAATAATGTGCCAGTAAGTGTCCCCATCATGTGCCAGTATCAAGTGCCTCTCTCCTCCCCCACACATGTCCCAGTATCATAGTGCCATCTCCCCCCCAATGTGCCAGTATCAAGTGCCTCTCTCCTTCCCACCCCCCATGTGCCAGTATCATAGTGCCAAACCCCCCCATGTGCCAGTATCAAGTGCCTCTCTCTTCCCCCCCCATGTCCCAGTATCATAGTGCCATCTCCCCCCCCCAAAAAAAGTGGCAGTATCAAGTGCCTCTCCCCCCATGTGCCAGTATCATAGTGCCAACCCCCCCCCCCCCACATGCCAGTATCAAGTGCCCCTCTCCCCCCCCCATGTCCCAGTATCATAGTGCCATCTCCCCCCCAAAAAGTCCCAGTATCAAGCGCCTCTCTCCCCCCCATGTGCCAGTATCATAGTGCCAAACCCACCCATGTGCCAGTATCAAGTGCCACCCCCCCCCCCACATGCCAGTATCAAGTGCCTCTCTCCTCCCCCCCCCCATGTCCCAGTATCATAGTGCCATCTTCCCCCCACAAAAAAAGTGCCAGTATCAAGTGCCTCTCTCCCCCCCCATGTGCCAGTATCAGGTGCCAACCCCTCTCCCCCCCATGTGCCAGTATCAGGTGCCTCTCCCCCCCATGTGCCAGTATCAGATGCCAACCCCCCCCCCTTCCCCCCAGGTGCCAGTATCAGGTGCCTCTCTCCCCCCCATGTGCCAGTATCAGGTGCCAACTCCCCCTCCCCCCCAGGTGCCAGTATCAAGTGTCTCTCTCCTCCCCCCATGCCCCAGTATCATAGTGCCATCTTCCCCCCACAAAAAAAGTGCCAGTATCAAGTGCCTCTCTCCCCCCCCATGTGCCAGTATCAGGTGCCAACCCCTCTCCCCCCCATGTGCCAGTATCAGGTGCCTCTCCCCCCCCATGTGCCAGTATCAGGTGCCAACCCCCCCTTCCCCCCAGGTGCCAGTATCAGGTGCCTCTCTCCCCCCCCCCATGTGCCAGTATCAGATGCCAACCCCCCTCCCCCCATGTGCCAGTATCAAGTGCCTCCCGCTCCCCCCATGGCAGTAACAGTCGGGTATTAAAAAAATAATAATAAACACTTATACTTACCTCCATGTCAGCAATGCGATGCAGCCTCTTCCTGTGTCCTGACCTGTATGTCCATATATGGAGTCAGTGCTTGTATTTCATAAAAGTTTCTGCTGGGATTCAAACCCACGACCTTCTGTATCAGAGGCAAAGCACTTAACCACAAGACCTTAAGAGTTGCCTTGCTGCTGACTGAAAAAATATGAGACTTCTACTGTTATAGCTGGCTAAGTGTACATCTATACACATGACAGCTGCTCATATATATAGAGATATAGCAGTGCTGGGTGTGTTGGGGCAGCTGTCATGTGTATAGATGTACACTTAGCCAGCTATAACAGTAGAAGTCTCATATTTTTTCAATTAGTTGCAATGCAGCCTTTATGGTTGTGTGGGTAAATGCTTTGCCACTGATACATTGGAGGTTGTGGGTTTGAATCCCAGACACATCAGGAGACTTTAGGAGACAGTAAGATTAGATCACATGTGAAGGGGCCTGGAACATTAAGACAAGAATCGATATTTAGCTAACTTGAAAATAAACTGTCACACACGCTGCCGGGGCGCCGGGCCCCGAAGCAGCTGCTTCCCCGGTAGTTACGCCACTGATCGAATCCCATGAAGTGGAATTCGATCCAAATTTCAGGATAAATTCGATTTGCCTCGAAGCTGAATTTCCTCGTGCTTCGTGTAAGCGAATTGATTTAACCCAAAATAGTGTAAAAAACTAAACAATTCATACATACCTTCTCCATTTAGAGATTTTGTGCCAGATCTGCAAGCAAGATGGCGGCAGCAGACCCGTCACGAGCAAATGGAGGCGGTGAGTTTGATGAAAAATGTATGTTAATTTTACACTGTTTTTACACTCAGATGCCGTCATCATCGAAAGCACACTGATACACAGAAGCCCTTGGCTGTATACACAGGGGAGTGCAGCGTGCTGCCTGCCTCCTGCCGCAGGTAGGTCATTGTGCCTCTTTATTCTGCTGACATCACTTACAGAACACGGGTCACACAGCATCTGACACTCATGTCTGTTCCAACGCATCTCCCAAAGCAATATCACTGTAAGGTTCTGGCTGCCAGCGAAGCAATCAACCCAGACCTGCTCCGCGCCCCCCGCACCTGCCGAATAATCTGCGACTTTAATAACATATGTCCCAGGAAGCAGCAGAAATTGCTCCATACACATCATACATTCCTTCTCCTCCTGAGATCTGTAGAGCAAGTTATTACAAATAATGAAAAAATCTATCTATCTTCATTTTCAATACATCTATCTGTCTGTCTGTCCATTCGTCTATCTATCCATCTATCTCATATCTATCTATCTCATATCTATCTATCCAGGGGGGGATTGGCCATAGACCCTACAGGGACATTTCCCAGTGGGCTGATGTGCAGAGGACCACCCAAGCCCTCCTCTTGGCCACTGTCCAGGTACATAACAATCTGATGCTGTCACCATTATGGCCCATTTATTTTAATGGGCCGCAAAAGATGCGGACAGCACACAGTGTGCTGTCCGCATCCGTAGTTCCGTTCCGCAGACCCGCAAAAAAAAAATAGAGCATGACCCATTCTGCAAAACACTACGGTCGGGTCAATGAGCCCTATCTATCTCATATCTATCTATCTCATATCTATCTATCTCATATCTATCTATCTCATATCTATCTATCTATCTGTCTATCTATCTCATATCTATCTATCTATCTGTCTATCTATCTCATATCTATCCATCTATCTATCTATGTATCTAGAAAAAAATGGTGTGAGCAGCACAGCGTTCAAACAGTTGCGATGTGCCAGCGGCTGTAGAAGTGATCCACCATCCAAAAGATAAAAAGGAAAACATTCCACGGCACTGCCAGAAGAATTAAACTAATTTACTTCTTCTGGGAGTGCCGTGGAATTTTTTCTTTTTTATCTATCTATCATCCCAGGAATTTCCCCCTCTTACATATTGGTTACATTATAGGCTGTGACATGACCTCCAGACCACATAACATCTGCTTTGTGTCTTCAGTTCAGAGGCGGCTCTAGACTTTGTGAGGCCTTAGGCGAAACTCAAACATGAGGCCCCCACGAAGATCGCTGGGATGCCCGTGATATCCCGTACGGCACCCCGGCTCAGTCCTCAAGAAATAAGCTGTGTCAACCACCGCACGATGCAGTGGTGTGGTCAACACTCCCCCTCCATGTATCTCTATGGAAGACTCGGAGATACGCAAGTGCTGTATCTGCGGCTCTCCCATAGATACATGGAGGGGGAGTGTTGACCACCGCTACGGGCACAAGGAGATCCGGAGTACCATAGAGGTGATCGTGGAGGATTCCAACGGCCAGATTCTCCGGATCAGACACTTATCTCCTATCCTTTGGATAGGGGATTTATTTTACTATCCCGGAGTACCCCTTTAATATGCAGTGACATCTCAGTAAAGGGTTAATATGCACAGTGACAACACAGTACAGGACTTATATTCACAGTGCATATTAACACTTTGCATTAACCCTGGCCCAGTTCTCTAAATTGACCCTCCGCCCACACACCGCATTTTCCTGTACTTGCTATACAGCAGCACATACCTGTCACATCCAGGGCCTCCCAGGTGACGTCTCCTCGGATGTAGATCTTCTCTGTCATCGTCTTCTCCATTCAGTCCGGACACTTCTTTCCGCCGCCTCGTCTCTGCAGAGTTTGCAATACAGACATCTTAGCTTCCTCACATTTCTATCATCATGCCCCAACCTGGAGTCCCCACAGTGTTATCCTGCTGCTCGCTGTGCCCCCCAATACCCCCAAATACTAACCTGAAGAAATATTAGTGCTCCCAAAGTAATATTGCTCCTCATAGTCCCACCAATAGTAATTCCCTTCTAGAATGCCCTCATTAGTAACACTGCCCCCTACACTGCCCCCATTAAGTAATTTGTCCGCCACACTGCCCCCATTAAGTAATTTGCCCCCCCCACACTGTCTGCCCTCATCATGTAATTTGCCCCCCACACTGCCCCATTAAGTAATTTGCCCGCCACACTGCCCTCATCATGTAATTTGCCCCCCACACTGCCCCATTAAGTAATTTGTCCGCCACACTGCCCCCATTGAGTAGTTTGTCCGCCACACTGCCCCCATTGAGTAGTTTGTCCGCCACACTGCCCCCATTGAGTAGTTTGTCCGCCACACTGCCCCCATTGAGTAGTTTGTCCGCCACACTGCCCCCATTGAGTAATTTGTCCGCCACACTGCCCTCATCATGTAATTTGCCCCCCACACTGCCCCCATTAAGTAATTTCTTCGCCACGCTGCCCCCATTAAGTAATTTGTCCGCCACACTGCCCTCCTCATGTAATTTGCCCCCCACACTGCCACCATTAAGTAATTTGCCCGCCACACTGCCCTCATCATGTAACTTGCCCCCCACACTGCCACCATTAAGTAATTTGTCCGCCACACTGCCCCAATTACGTAATTTGTTCGCCACACTGCCCCATCATGTAATTTGTCCCCCACACTGCCCCCATTAAGTAATTTGTCCCCCACACTGCCCCCAATAAGTAATTTGTCTGCCACACTGCCCCATTAAGTAATTTGTCCGCCACACTGCCCCCACTAAGTAATTTGTCCGCCACACTGCCCCCACTAAGTAATTTGTCTGCCACATTGCCCCCATCATGTAATTTGCCCCCCACACTGCCTCACAAATTTGCCCACACACTAGTGCCTCATATTATGTAATTTGCCGTCCACCTTGTACTTGGCAAGGACATCCAGGAACATCCAGAGACATGGCAGAGATACATCTGGACCTGCTGGACGTTTTAAGTCATCCGGTGGTCTGCAAGTTGTTAAAGTGAAACTTCAGAGCGCAACCGCGTCCTGCTGCGCATAATCCTGCGAGATCTGTGACCTCCCGCAGCAAGTCTCGCGGGATTATGCGCTGCAGGACGGAGGGTTGCGCAGCGTTCTGAAGTGGCCGATCAGTGGAAAGTACCAGGGGGGGGGGGGTGGAGAATAGCATTCGGGGCACTGGAGCTCAAGCCCCGAATGTTTTGACTTAAGGATGCTCCCACCCGACACCGCCGCAAGTACAATTTGTACTTGCGGCGGTGTCGGGTGGGAGCCAGAGCGAGGCCCCCACCAGCGCGAGGCCTTAGGCAGTGGCCTAAGTGGCCTAATGGAAGAGCCGCCTCTGCTTCAGTTACATTGTTTCCTCTCTGACCATTGCGGCTCCTGCAACAAACAGAAAATCCAGGGAGGCGAGGTGTAAAATGAAAATGCCGGAGACGCAGGATCTCCTCGTCTTCTATAGATCGCCATGACTTTTCTTGTAGTAAAATCACTTGACCACAGACGCACTCACTGCCCGTTGTGTAGAAACCGGCTATAACACTCCAGCTCCCTGGTGATAATACATGGAGGGGATTCCAACCTTTACAATATGTGAATATTTCCCATCTGCAGCAGAGCCACTAATGGGTCTGCGTACATGAGCGGTTTTTTTTCACGCATCAGTTCTGCGTTGCGTGAAAAACGCAGCATGTTCTATATTCAGTTTTTTTTTCACGCAGCCCTGGCCCCATAGAAGTGAATGGGGCTTCAGTAAAAAAAAGCATTGCATCCGGAAGCAAGTGCGGATACGATGCGTTTTTCACTGATGGTTGCTAAGAGATGTTGTTTGTAAACCTTCTGTTTTTTATCAGGTGTGTGAAAAACGCATCAAAATGCATTGCACTCGCGCGGAAAAAACTGAACGCAACTGACTGAACTTTCTTGCAAAATGGTGCGAGTTTCACTGAACGCTTCCGGAACTAATCTGTCACGCTCGTGTGAAAGGGCCCTGCCGTATGTATAATGCATGTCTAACAGGAAATAAGGCAAAGAGAGTCAATGGGGACCCGGAAAGTCTCCCAAAAAGAGAAGCCGCGAAGACTGTGGAGAACGTCCCATAAATAATTCACTGGGCTCTGTGCTCCAAATATCACGAAACGTACGGCATGCTGCCCGGCATCACCGAGATTTGTCTTTGAACCATTTCTTTTAGGTCCAGTCCTACGTAAGACTACACTTAACCTGTACTGATAACAACATGAGGTGGGCTAGTACCAGCCTTAGGCTGAGTTCACACGAGCGTGTCCGGATTAGGTCCGGATACGTCCCGGTGTATTGCGGCAAACCCGCACGAGTAGGTACGCAATTGCAGTCAGTTTTGACTGCGATTGCGTTCCAATGTTCAGTTTTTTTGCGCAGGTGCAATGTGTTTTGCACGCTCATGATAAAAAACCGACTGTGGTACCCAGACCCGAACTTCTTCACAGAAGTTCAGGTTTGGGTTCGGTGTTGTGTAGATGTTATTTTCCCTTATAACATGGTTATAAATAAAATAATAGCATTCTGAATTCAGAATGCTAAGTAGGGGGTCAATTGAGGGTTAAAAAATAAAAAATAATGAACTCACCTTCTCCTCTTGATCGCGTAGCTGCCGGTCTCTTCTTACTTCTTTAATGATGAGCTGCCGGCTAAATGACCTGTGGTGACGTCAGATCACATGCTCCATCACCACGGTGATGGATCATGTGATTGGGCCATGTGATCTGACGTCACCACAGGTCCTTTAGCCGGCAGCTCATCATTAAAGAAGTAAGAAGAGACCGGCAGCTACGCGATCAAGAGGAGAAGGTGAGTTAATTTTTTATTTTTTTTTAACCCTCAATTGACCACCTACTAAGCATTCTGTATTCAGAATGCTATTATTTTCCCTTATAACCATGTTATAAGGGAAAATAATACAGTGAATAGACTGTCACCTAGCAACCATGCGTGAAAATTGCACCGCATCCGCACTTGCTTGCGATTTTCACTCAGCCCCATTCACTTCTATGGGGCATGCGTTGCGTGATAAACGCACAATATAGAGCATGCTGCGATTTTCACGCAACGCATAAGTGATGCGTGAAAATCACCGCTCATGTGCACAGCCCCATAGAAATGAATGGGTCCGGATTCAGTGCGGGTGCAATGCGTTCACCTCCCGCATTGCACCTGCGTGGAAATCTAGCCCGTGTGAACTTAGCCTTAGGGTATGTTCACACGTCGTTTTTTGGCACAGTTTCCAGCATCAATTCACATCCATTTTTTTTTTGTCTTGTTTTTTTTCTTTACTTTTCCTAGCAAAATAGGTGCCTGAAGTTCAGGCGCCTATTTAAATATTTTACATTAATTAAAGTGTAGCAGAGTCGGATTGGTCAATTCACTTTTTTAAGGATTGTATGAGTTGACATAACACAGTAGAGAATAATAATAGTAATCATTATTTATATAGCGCCAACATATTGCCGGTGTCACTTTAAACTCAAGGGGTTCAATTACAAATAGATTCATGATTAACATAGCAACAAACAAGTCAACAATTAAAACAAGAAGCATGAGGGCTCTTCTCACAAGAGCTTACAATCTATGAGGAAATAGGGGTGCACCTAAAACTGTGGATGTTTTGAATTTACCTAATTTGTTGGGGTAGAGCATTCGAGAGAACAGGTGCAGCTCGGAAGAAGTCTTGGAGCCTGGAGTGAGAGGTTCAGATTATGGTGGATGTCAGTCATAAATCATTGGCTTCGCGCGGAGGGCATGGGTAGGAGGGTGGATGGAGATGAGGGAGGAGATGCCTCACTGTGGAGAGCTTTGTGCGTGAGAATGGGCTGCTGCAATAAGGAGAGATTGGACAGGGGAGAGTCTGGTGTGGAGTGGGAGTGAGAGGCCAATTAGTAATGAGTTACAGTAATCAAGGTGGGAATGGATCAGGGCAACAATGAGAATTTTTGTTGTTTCCACAGTAGGAAAAGGGGCAGATTCCAGAGATATTTTTGAGGTGTAGGTGGCATGATCGGGCAGGAGATTTCATGTAGGAGGAGAAGGAATGATCAGTGTTTAGGCGTGATGATGGTTCCACACACTGAGACGGAGATATCAGGTTTAAATAGGTTAGTAGATGGAAAAATGCAAGAAGTTCAGTTTTCAATAGATTCAATTTCTGGTAGAGAAGAGGACATGATGTTATAAACAATGGATAGACAGTGATGTTTCAACTTGGTGGCTCACCTCCCTTCTCCACTATGTACAAGGTGCTCCGACTGTATGATTCTCCCCGTTCATATAATAATATCAAATTAATTTATAACTGTAGACAGGAACACTTCATTTGGAGGAATCCAGAGAGACCTTACCCATGTCACTCAAATCTTTCATTTTGTAATTAATCATATATATAAAATAATATAAAATATATAGAGAAGAAAAAAATAGAAAAAATATACACAGATAATATAATATATAAAACAAGTTATTGTGTAAAATATATGATTTGCAATTTGTTAATTGTATTATACAGATAAAGGCTACTTATTTCTCTTCACTTCCCTCTGTATGTCAAATTGTTGAAGGGAATAACTGAAGGACATGAGTAGAAGCAACCTTGAGTATTTGTATTCTTGTGATGGGAGTATTTTTCATCAACATTCATGTATCAACCTTGTGTCTTTATATACTGCCCAGATATTTTCAGCTCCTGTATGAATTCCTGATTAAGCAAACAGTTCTCATAGTTGGTTTGTAGCAGTTTGTGTCACTCAGTAGCTTTTACTCACTGTTAGCCGATCAGTGGGCTGTCAGTTTTTGGAACCTCCATATGATGGTAGGCAGTATGAAGGTGCTCAAGCAGGTAGCGTTACCTTCAGATATACGCAATGCAGGGGTGAGGCGGTGGGCGACAAGGTGGCAATCCCCTCAAAGGTGGCAGCCGCCGTTCACTGATGTAGGTAATCCGCCTGTGTGGAAGCTACCGGACCTCGGCGTTTCACGTGGCACGGTGGTAAGGTGATTGGCGGTGAAATGACGATCCCCTCAGAAGTGGCAGCTGCCATTATCGCTGCCATGAACAAACAGGCTTTGCATAAGCTGAGGCGAGAATCAGCGTTCCACGTGTTAGTGGAATCTCGATCGTCATTTGTATTGGGATATACTGATAGTTCTCTCATATGAAGCGCTTCAAAAAAAGGGGATCTAGTTCCGTGTATCTTTTGTACCATAGCCGATCAGTGGGCTGTCAGTTTTTCAAACCTCCATATGGATCTAAGGACAAAACTAGATCCCCTTTTTTTTTTTTAAGCGCTTCATATGAGAGAACTATCCTGGGAACCCAGTATATCCCAATTACACAGGGGCCCGAATATATTAGTCGGGGGGTGGATGGCTATGGCATGGGGCTGATGGTGCTGGCTGAGGGACATGATGATGGTGGCTATGGCATGGGGCTGATGGCGCTGGCTGGGGGACATGATGGTGGTGGCAATGGCATGGGGCTGATGGTGTTGGCTGGTGGACATGGATGATGGCAAATGGCAATGGCATGGGGCTGATAGCGCTGGCTAAGGGACATGGATGATGGCAATGGCAGGGGCTGATGGTGCTGGCTGGGGGACATGGATGATGGCAATGGCAGGGGCTTATGGTGCTGGCTGGGGGACATGGATGGTGGCAATGGCATGGGGCTGATGGTGCTGGCTGGGGGACATGATGGTGGCAATGGCATGGGGCTGATGGCGCTGGCTGGGAGACATGATGGTGGCAATGGCATGGGGCTGATGGCGCTGGCTGGGGGACATGATGATGGTGGCCATGGAATGGGGCTTATGGCGCTGGCTGGGGGACATGAATGATGGCAATGGCATGGGGCTGATTGCGCTGGCTGGGGGACATGAATGATGGCAATGGCATGGGGCTGATGGCGTGGCTGGGGGACATGGATGATGATGGCCATGTAATTTGTATACATACAGAAGAAAATAAGATATTGCGATATATCGTTATGTCACACATGCTTCAAATTATATTGCGATATAGATTTTAGGCCATATTGCCCAGCCCTAGTAGAGAGGTATAGTAAAGAGAACTGATTTTATGGGACCACCTTAATATTTGTCAGCATCTAATAATATGATTGAAAATAAATAGATTTATATATTATTGTTGTTCTTATAGTGGTGTATAAATTCCAGCATATAAATAAATAAATAAATATTAATGCATAAAACTCTGATAATTAATATAAAATGTAGTGAAGCAAAAAATATAAATTTGATAAAAATCTACGATTAACAATAGTTCAAGAAAGTCAATCAGTGTCCCTATATATTGCCGATTAGTTCAGTATTTCCATGATTAGTAAATTAACTTGCTTTTTATCATATTAATCAGGGGATAACATGTCTTCTTCAGTGATTGCGAAAAGAAACGGGTGACAAAATATATAAGTCGAAAAAAATAATGGTAAATGCAAAAAAGTTTATAAATAATATGTAAACAATATATAAAATTGGTGATGGGTGTTATAGGATTGATTTTTCCAAATGTCTATATAAAAAAAATGGAAAAAATACAAAAATAATTCTGATAGGTGATAGTGTCCTTTTGACTCTTGTTCTAATTGCTATCTTGAATCAGTTCATTTATAATAGGATACAATGCTCATACTGAGCTCAGTAATTATTTCAATACCGTATGTTAGTGTTTGCTACTAAGCTTGATTACCGTATTGATGTCTGTACTGGGAGCAGTTTTGATACTTTTACCGGCCGTGTCTTTCCATTCAGCCAGCGGTGTGGTAATGGTTTCCTTAGGTTGGCATCCCACGTGTTGGCGCACTTTTACTCCGGACAGTTTAAATCACCGCTGTGTTCGGGGATTGTAGGAATCTCACCCCAACTGGATATCCCCCATTGGCTTCTGGTGATAATAATCCCTCCTTTTAGTGGATGATGATATTTATCCTTGGCACTTTCGGTGTATATACTTTATTGGAAGCTTCTTTAGATTGCATATATATAATCCTAGATGCGTTTTGGAGCTTACACGCTCCTTCTTCAGTGGTACATCAATGCAATCTGTGCTGGAGACCTTTAAATGCTTGGTTTTTGCAACGGGAAAATATGACCGTTCACAAACGCAAAAGCAGATGCCTGAAGCACTTGTAACAGTACTGGGCCTCGCTCAAGTAAGACTTTTAAACTGAAAACTTAGGCTTTTTGAAATTTTGTTATTCCATTACATTTTCATACACTGTTTACAATGCAAACTTTGATGTAGATCAGGTAACTGTTGGAGTAAAACTCGTTCTGTTCAAAATTATTCAATGCTTTCCAAGTGCCTAATTCATTTAGGCATACTTATGCATAGCAAAATTTTGTGACGTGTTACAACAATTCTGACTTCGGATTTGTAATCCGCACACTCGATTTAGTATAGGACAAATGGTTTTTGCCCAGTAGCAAACGGAACTTTTTTTGTTGTGTGGTGTCATGTGTTATTTCTGTTCTTGTTCTTTTGTAATTTGGTGCTCTGGTGTATGTAATTTGGGGGATTTTAGTTAATAATGGTCCTATTGTTTTATCTTGTAAACTATGATGCCAATTTTTTTATAATTTCTTCTATTTTTCTATATTGGCTGTTAAATGGGAGAAAATGCGTATCATGTTTTATCTTCCTTGTTTTCCTTATTGATAAAAAATGTACTCCTGTCCATTTCCCTAACTTTATTTAGGGATGTGTCAATCAGTTCTACTGGGTAGTCTTTCATTAGAAATTGTTCTTTCATTGTTTGTGCTTCTATTTTGAATGTATCGTCGTTTGTGCAATTTTGTTTTAATCTTCTGAATTGTCCGGTTGGTATGTTGGTCAGCCATCTTGGAAGGTGGCAGCTTGAGAAAAGTATATGGCTATTTTTCATCACTGGCTTCTGATAAGTGTTGCATATTAAATGTTGATCCTGTATTTTAAGCGTAATGTCCAAAAAGTCTATTTGTTTTCTACTTGTATTTACTGTAAAATGTAAGTTTCTATTGTTGTTATTGATTTCCTTTATGAATGAATCTAGTCTTTCTTCGGTTTCTCGCTAGATAAAAGTAATGTCATCTATATATCTGCACCAGAGCACCAGACTCCACCCCAGATTGGGTTCAATTATATCTTCTTTCCATTGTGCCAAGAACAAATTAGCGTCGCTGGGGGCGAATCTGGTGCCCATGGCGGTTCAACTTTTTTGGATGTAAAAGTCTGATTCATAAAAGAAATAATTGCGTGAAAATATATAGTTAACTCCATCTATTATGAATTCAATTTGTTCATCTAATATTTGGCCACTATTTTGTAATCTATGTCGTAGGGCTGAAGTACCTTGGGTATGATAAATTATCGTGTATGGCGAGTTGACATCCATAGTCCCTCGTATGCAATGATTTTCAAATGTTAAATGTTCTAGTGTTGTGATCTTTAATGTATGAGGGTATTTTCTTTACTATGGGTTGTAAAATTCTATCTATGTATTGTGATAAGTTCGATGAAATTGACCCAATGCCTGAGATAATCGGCCTTCCTAGTGGTTTTAATGGGTCTTTATGAATTTTTGGTATGCAATAAAATACTGGTATTCTTTGTTTTGTATTTGTAATGAATTTGTATTCTGTTTCTAATAGAATTCCTCTCTCTAAAGCTTTATTACATAATTGGACTAATTCCCCTGAAAATTCCTTAGTGGGATCTCTTTTTAAACGTTTGTATGTAGTGTTGTCTGATAATTGTTTTTTACAGTCATAGTTATAGTCTTCTACATTTTGGATGACAATGGCTCCACTTTTATCTGCTGGTCTGATTTTTGTAGTTGTTTAATTGCTTGTATATCCCCCTTTGATAGGTTATTTTTAGGTGTTCTGATTTTTAGTTTTCTGAGATCTGTTTCTATACATTTGTGAAATGTTGCAATTTCCTGTCCAATTTCTTGTTTGGGATATTTTTTTTTTTTTTATTTCAATTCTGTGTGTTTATATTTGGGGGGATTAGTAATTGTGTTTGTAATTGGGTTTTGTATATGGTATTTCTTTAAACAAATTCTTCTTATGTATTTTTCAATTCCAATAGAGGTATTAAATTTATCTAGATTTATTGTGTGTGCAAATTTTAAACCCTGTTGAGTAATCTGGTTTAAAATTTAGTTAATTTAGTAGAGCTTAAATTGACTATTGCATCACTCTCACCCGTCGTGTGTAGTTTCTTCTGTAATTTTCTCCCCTCTTGTCCTCTCAGTATTGTCTTCCGCCGTTTTTGTACTTCTTTATGAAGTTCTTTAGGGGAAACCTTTTCAACAGAGCACCTTGTCCCATTGCATCATGACAGGTGAGCCACCATGTACTCATCAACTATGAGAACTGTTTGCTTAATCAGGAATTTATACAGGAGCTAAATATATCGGAGCAATATATAAAGACACAAGGTTGATACATGAATGTATATGGGTAACAATTGATGAAAAATACGCCCATCACAAGAATACAAATACTCAAGGTTGCTTCTACTTATGTCCTTCAGTTATTCCCTTCAACAATTTGACATACAGAGGGAAGTGAAGAGAAATAAGTAGTCTCTCTCTGTATAATACAATTAATGAATTGCAATTCATATATTTTACACAATAACTTGTTTTTTATATATTATCTGTGTATATTTTTCATATTTTTATTTTTTCTTTTCTATATATTTTATATTATATTACATATTGTCGGATAAGAAGAGAGGAGCCTGGAGACTTATTTTTCTGTGACTGGGTCATTCGAAAGGAGGAAAGGAGATGCAGGTGGAAAAGGGATCAAAGACATTGAGAACTGGGAACCAATTTCCTGCCGGATATTTTAAATTTTCTCCTTAAAGTAGGTGGCTAGATCTTTATCACTGAGGTCTATACTAGGTGCCTGCACTTTTGGACTAATGGACTAAGAAGGGAGTGAAAAGTGGCAAAGAGTTTTTTTTAATTATTGAATAGTGAGAAGATCAGGATTGTGAAATGGGTCTGTTTGGCGAGGTCAAGGGCAGAATTACAAGTGGTCACTTAGCATAAATTTGTAATGGAAGAAGTCCTGAGTCGTGCAAGTTTTTTTCAGTAGACAATTGGCGTTTCTGGAGAAATGCTGGAGGAAGCGAGTTTGAGGTGTAAGCCAGGGTTGCTTTCATCTCAGTTTGGAGGTTCTAGGAGAAGGGGGCTCTACTTCATCTAGGGCACTTCTGAGGGTGTCATTATAGTGTTTTGCACCTAGTTCTGTACAGGAAATAACCGCCAGTCTGAGGGATAAAAGAGTCTGAGGGTGTGGACCTCAAAAGATGGAAATTAGATTAATGGTACTTGGGGAATAACCCCAAAGATTAACCTGCAGTTCTATGTAAAGTCATGAGTGGCACCAAATAACTAACTCAGCTCGGCTACATCCCAAGTGAAACTTGTCATAAATCTGAAGTTTCATACTTGTATCATATTTTTTTTATTGAAAACCCACATGAAGTCCAATATGGAAGCCTTTCATGTTTCCATAGTACCAGTAACCCAACTTTCTGAGTCTCCAGAATAGCTACAATCGGTCACGTATATGCCCCATTGCATACCTCTGCCATGCAGAGAAGTCTATGGAGGCTGGACAACCACCTCCTGTGGGAGTTCTCATGGTGGCTATATCGATTGACACCCAACTGGTTAGAAAAAGGAGAATTTTGTTAAGAAGGACCTCTCCTGACATGTCTGTTTTAGTAACCACTTGCATTCCCCATGTAATAACAACTCTGGAACATCATTTTGTATGACTCCATGTCATGCTGTTTCTGTTGGTAATGTGTACAGTGCTGGAAGTTGTGTATATCCCACCCAGATACCAAAGCTGGGTGAGATAACTAAAATCAAGAAAGCTGCAGTGGTTTCAGCAAAGTGTAGTTTGCTGAGACAGTTTTGTCTAGATTTTGTTCTTGGCTGGATTTTATTTGGACTGATGGATAGGTTTGGTAGTGGGATCTGCCAGTCCACACCCTTCCAGTACATGTATTGCCTTCAGTTGAGGAGATCGCAGGTGAGGCCTGCTGTTGTAATCACGGAGGCTCTGTGTGGTCTCAGCAAGGAGGGCTAAGGGGCCACGAGGCTGTGTGAAAGCCTGAAGTTTGGGGGCCCAGCAATGCCTGCGGAAAGAGGGTCGCACGGTCAGAGTCGGGAAGACTTCTGGACCATAATCCCCCAAAGGTACTGGTGTGGTCACAGCCTGGAGGCTGCTGGACCGTTTGGCTGAGGAAAGCCAAAATCTAATTCCATGTGTGAACTGCTCTCTATAGGTGAGATAGAGACAACCTACAGTGGATATAAAAAGTCTACACACCCCTGTTAAAATGTCAGGTTTCTGTGCTGTAAAAAAAATAAGACAAAGATAAATCATTTCAGAACTTTTTCCACCTTTGTGACCTATAAACTGTACAACTCAATTGAAAAACAAACTGAAATCTTTTAGGTGGAGGAAAGAAATAATAATAATATGGTTGCATAAGTGCGCACACCCTCTTATAACTGGGGATGTAGCTGTGTTCAGAATTAAGCAATCCCATTCAAAATCCTGTTAAATAGGAGTCAGCATACACCGGCCATCATTTAAAGTGCCTCTGATTAACCCCAAATAAAGTTCAGCTGCTCTAGTTGGTCTTTCCTGAAATTTTCTTAGTCGCATCCCACAGCAGAAGCCATGGTCCACAGAGAGCTTCCAGAGCATCAGAGGGATCTCATTGTTAAAAGGTATCAGTCAGGAGAAGGGGACAAAAGAATTTCCAAGGCATTAGATATGCCATGGAACACAGTGACGACCGTCATCATCAAGTGGAGAAAATATGGCGCAACAGTGACCTTACCAAGAACGGGACGTCCCTCCAAAATTGATGAAAAGACAAGAAGAAAACTGGTCTGGGAGGCGACCAAGAGGCCGACAGCAACATTAAAGAAACCTCAGGAATATCTGGCAAGTACTGGCTGTGTGGTACATGTGACAACAATCTCCCGTATTCTTCATATGTCTGGGCTATGGGGCAGAGCGGCAAGACGAAAGCCTTTTCTTACAAAGAAAAACATCCAAGCCAGGCTACATTTTGCAAAAACACATTTGAAGTCTCCCAAAAGCATGTGGGAAAAGGTGTTATGGTCTGATGAAACCAAGGTTGAACTTTTTGGCCATAATTCCAAAAGATGTGTTTAGTGCAAAAACAACACTGCACATCCCCAAAGGAACCCCATACCCACAGTGAAGCATGGTGGGGGCAGCATCATGCCAAGGGGCTGTTCTTCTTCAGCTGGAACTGGGGCTTTAGTTAAAGGGATTCTGTCATCAGATTTAACCCCTCTAACCTAAACATATTCTCATGTCCAGACTAATAAGAAGAATCGTAAGCTGGCCTTATTAAAACTCACTGTGGCTTCTATTTGCCCAAAAAACAGGTTTTTATAACCTGTCAATCACTTACTTAAGGTGCCCAAGGGGAGGTCCGTTTATATCCACTGTATGTATTAGGTAGTGCCTAGACGGGCAGGTGTTTATTTTTGTTTTATGTTTATGTTTGTGCTGGTGCTGAAGTGCCACAATAAAACACCATTTGGACTTTAACCCTGTTGTCAGAAGAGAAGTCTGTGATTGCGACCCCCTGAGAGAGAGCGATCCCTTACACTCTATTATTCCTGCTAGAATTTTCCGATTGAATTGCTAGCACTTTGCAGTGAAGGTCTATTACCAGTTGGGAGTGCGGCCTTGCACAGTCTGACCCTGGCAGTCCTGATTGCATACAGTAGTGTCAGACTAACACCCAACTGGACCTTTATTGTAAACAGCTGCAATTTACTGATAATAGAATTATTATCAATAGGAATAATAGAGGAATGGCACAATATAGAGTCAGAATTGTTATTACATGGGGAATGGAAGTAGTTACTAAAACAGACAAGTCAGGAGAGAGGACAGGTCCTCTTTAAAGGGGAAATGGCAGCAATGCAAAGAGGGGACGTATGTATTTAAAGGGCTCGATCACCCCCCCATCCCATAATAGGTTAGTATTGGAGTCTGTGTAGAGAACAGGCCAATTATTTGATATTTCGCCGTTCCTCTGCTCCTCAGAAGCCGCGCTCGACAGTTTATCATCCTATAAATAAAGGCGCAATATCTGGATGGGAAGAAATGCAATAAAACGAGAAGTGAATTACGGAGTCATCCGGCTGAAGTCTCTCGTCTTATTCGCTGCAGACGCTATTGAAGAACACTAAATTCACAGCGGGACGATAGGCCTGGGAATCAAAGGCACGCCGTAACGGTGTCATCTGATATTACCGACGTGAAATACTGCTGCAATGATTCATCCAGACAGACTATACCGCAACATAAAGCAAAAGAGACCCGAGACATTCAGCGGAAGAGCGCCTGTATTCAAGCTTTACAATGAGACGTGTGTGACCCTTCTGAGGCTCGTTGTGTGTGGCCGGGGGCTATTCACATAGGGGTTGTCTAGGGTCAGACTGCTTTCGTCCAGGAACAGCGCCGCCCACGTTGACAGGTTGTGTGCGGTATTGCAGTTTAGCCCCTATCACTGTTACCTGGCGGAGCTGCAATACCGGATACAACTGAAGGACAGGTGTGGTGCGGGCTGTTATTCTAATCCTGGAGTATTCCTTTAAGCAAGGACTTCCGCGGACAGCGCTCAGCAGTGGGGCTGATGGACGGTGCCACCGCGCATGTGAATGTACGTCAGGATCCCGAAATGTTCTTATTTATATCTCCAATCCCATCCCTCTCATCCAATTATTGGGTATCTATGCCGGATAATTGGAGTAGTAGTACTTTGGAATAAGATTTGTCTTAACCTTGCGGTAAGGATTGTGCTGCAGTATAAAAACATGGCTGCTTACTTCTAGATACAGCGCCACTCCTGTCCACAGGTTGTGTCTGGTATTGCAGCTGTATTGCATTGAATGGCACTGAGCTGCAATACCATATTCATCCTGTGGATAGGTGTGGTGCTGTTTTGAAGAAAGTAGCTTTTTTGTGTCCTGTTGGTGCCCCCCAAGACCCCATTGGTCACAGAGGTTCCTATTTTGGTGTACTTGACAAGCATGTAATACTAAAAATATGGCAGGCTGCGACTATACAGACCGTCTGCACCTTGACATCCGCTAAAATGCACCAAAAAAACTGCCATTCATGGGCCTTCCGTTTCTGTGGAGTCACATGGTGTGTCACATGGTCGCTTTTAACCAATCAGCAGTTCTAAAAAAAGAATGTTTATTTTCGAGGAGTCCTGGAATGTCACATGACCTCGCTCATTGGCCAAAAGGGGTCATGTGATACATCATACCCCTTTAAGACCTCAGAAGTGTTTTCCTTTCAGATTCCCTTTTTTAACACTTTGGAGGGTTGTTCTGAGGGGTAATTACATTGTCGAGCATAACTTTATTAGGGTATCACACCAGGGGTTTCATATAATGAGGTCTGTCATAGTGAAAGGTCCCCTTTAAGCATGTCTGGGGTAGACAAACACAGTTTGTTAAAATGTGCATTAAAAGGCCAGTTTCTGAACATTTTTGGGTGTTTTTGGTGCATATTGAGGCATACACTGTCATCAGTACATCTGCAGCAGCAATGCCAATATCAGATCATTAGGATACTTTGGAATCCTCCAAGTGCCAGATTACCAGATATACTCCTGTGCCATGTCAGATTACCAGATACACTCCCGTGCCATGTCAGACTACCAGATATACTCCTGTGCCATGTCAGACTACCAGATATACTCCTGTGCCATGTCAGACTACCAGATATACTCCTGTGCCATGTCAGACTACCAGATATACTCCTGTGCCATGTCAGACTACCAGATATACTCCTGTGCCATGTCAGACTACCAGATACACTCCTGTGCCATGTCAGATTACCAGATATACTCCTGTGCCATGTCAGATTACCAGATACACTCCTGTGCCATGTCAGATTACCAGATACACTCCTGTGCCATGTCAGATTACCAGATACACTCCTGTGCCATGTCAGATTACCAGATACACTCCTGTGCCATGTCAGACTACCAGATATACTCCTGTGCCATGTCAGATTACCAGATACACTCCTGTGCCATGTCAGATTACCAGATACAGTCCTGTGCCATGTCAGATTACCAGATACACTCCCGTGCCATGTCAGATTACCAGATACAGTCCTGTGCCATGTTAGATTACCAGATACAGTCCTGTGCCATGTTAGATTACCAGATACACTCCCGTGCCATGTCAGATTACCAGATACACTCCCGTGCCATGTCAGATTACCAGATACACTCCCGTGCTATGTCAGATTAACAGATACACTCCTGTGCCATGGCAGATTACCAGATACACCCCTGTGCCATGGCAGATTACCAGATACACTCCTGTGCCATGGCAGATTACCAGATACACTCCTGTGCCATGGCAGATTACCAGATACACTCCTGTGCCATGGCAGATTACCAGATACACTCCCGTGCCATGCCAGATTATCAGACACACTCCTGCTCCATGGCAGATTACCAGATATACTCCCGTGCCATGTCAGATTACCAGATACACTCCCGTGCCATGTCAGATTACCAGATACACTCCCGTGCCATGTCAGATTACCAGATACACTCCTGTGCCATGTCAGATTACCAGATACACTCCTGTGCCATGTCAGATTACCAGATACACTCCCGTGCCATGTCAGATTACCAGATACACTCCTGTGCCATGCCAGATTATCAGACACACTCCTGCTCCATGTCAGATTACCAGATACACTCCTGTGCCATGTCAGATTACCAGATATACTCCTGTGCCATGTCAGATTACCAGATACACTCCTGTGCCATGTCAGATTATCAGACACACTCCTGTGCCATGTCAGATTACCAGATACACTCCTGTGCCATGTCAGACTACCAGATATACTCCTGTGCCATGTCAGATTACCAGATATACTCCTGTGCCATGTCAGATTACCAGATACACTCCCGTGCCATGTCAGACTACCAGATATACTCCTGTGCCATGTCAGACTACCAGATATACTCCTGTGCCATGTCAGACTACCAGATATACTCCTGTGCCATGTCAGACTACCAGATATACTCCTGTACCATGTCAGATTACCAGATACACTCCCGTGCCATGTCAGATTACCAGATACACTCCTGTGCCATGCCAGATTATCAGACACACTCCTGCTCCATGTCAGATTACCAGATACACTCCTGTGCCATGTCAGATTACCAGATATACTCCTGTGCCATGTCAGATTATCAGATACACTCCTGTGCCATGTCAGATTATCAGACACACTCCTGTGCCATGTCAGATTACCAGATACACTCCTGTGCCATGTCAGACTACCAGATATACTCCTGTGCCATGTCAGATTACCAGATATACTCCTGTGCCATGTCAGATTACCAGATACACTCCCGTGCCATGTCAGACTACCAGATATACTCCTGTGCCATGTCAGACTACCAGATATACTCCTGTGCCATGTCAGACTACCAGATATACTCCTGTGCCATGTCAGACTACCAGATATACTCCTGTACCATGTCAGATTACCAGATACACTCCTGTGCCATGGCAGATTACCAGATACACTCCTGTGCCATGTCAGATTACCAGGATCTCTGGATCATACACCGCAGGATTCATTTCATATACTATAGTTTGCAGCGTATATAATAAATATATTATGTTTCTGGCATGTGAAGGCAGAACGGTCAGAGCGCTGTACCAGCGACGACAAGAAAGGACAAGAGGCGGTAAACGAGACTGCCCTCGCTAAAATATTAAAGCGCCTTTGAGTAAATGTATTAAATGATTAAAGCCGGGCGTTTGGCGATCATAATATTTATGAGTTCATTTTCATGCTGATGGCTTTTTATTAAGCGTCCTGAAAAACTGCGGCAATATACGAGAACTCCGAGGGCGGTAATGAAACGCACCGACACCGGCACTTTGTAATGGAGATTGTGCAGGCAACAGTTTGGAGGGGAAAGATGGAAATAAAGGGTATGAAAGCCAATTATACGTAAGAAGAGCAAGCTGGAGTACAGTGAAAGCTCCAATAGGGTGTCACTCAACCTTCTTAGATACCTGAATGGCAACATTGTAACCACATTTACTGTATGCAGCGATTGTATATACACAGTGAGCTAGTTCATATCCAGAGTAACCACCGTGGGCAGCACGGACAGCAGCTAGACGGGCCCGGAGTGACTCCATAAGGTCCTGGTAGGTGGTCACAGGTGTCTGGAGCCATGCTGGCTGCAGTGCATCCCACATCTGCTGGAGGGGGCGCCGGGGAGGATTCATAGAGCGAACACAACCATCCAGGTGGTCCCACGGATGTTCAATTGGGTTCAAGTCTGGGGAATTAGGGGGCCAAGGTAGTACTTGGAAGTCTTGGTCACGCTCTTCCAACCAATGTCGGACATTTCTAGCCATGTGACATGTTGCATTGTCTTTCTGGAAGATCCTATCCGCCCCAGGGGAAACATTCAGCATGTTTGCGTGTATATGATGTACAAGGATGGATTCCTACCCAAAACTGTTGACAGCACCTTCCACATGGATGAGTGGCCCGGAGTATGCCATGAAAACCTCCCCCAGACCATAACGCTGCCCCCACCAGCTTGTGTTCTTCCAGCAATGGCTGCAGGGTGTTTGTTCTCTGATGTTTCTTGCCAGACGCGCCAACCTCTATCCGTTCCAAGAAGATAGAAAATGTGACTTATCGGAGAAAACAACCCTTTATTTACCAGTCAGCGGAGGTCCAGATCCAATACGGCTGCAAAAATGTAAGCCTTTTCTCCCGATACAGCTTCATTAGCAGAGGAGCAGTGACCGTCCATCTGCTCTGGGGCCCCATACGCATTAGGGTTCTCTGAACTGTTGTGTTAGACTCACGTCTGGTCGCCCATGGTTCAGTTTGGAGGTGAGCTGGTCTCCTGTAACGTGTCAGTTCCCCCTTTTGCACCTTCGTAGCCGACGTTTACCTCTCACATCGATGACGCGTGGTGCTCCTGCTTATTCTTAGTGGGGCCATTTATCCGCTCACCATACACTTTCACCACAGCAGCAGAGAACAGTTCACACTGCGCAGTCTCAGAAATACTGACACCCGGGGCCCGAAAGGCAATAATCATCCCTTTCTGCAACTCTGATAAATCCACCCATGACAGCAAAGAGGGATGAGTGTGCAGACAGCCTATCACACACCTTATATACCCACCGAGCCTGCTCAGCACACCTTATATACCCACCAAGCCATCTCACCACACCTTATATACCTACTGAGCCAGCTCACCACACACCACATCTTATATACCCACCGAGGCAGCTCAGCACACCTTATATCCGTCTGGTTTCCGTTATGCAGAACGGAGAAAAAAGCCCTGTCGACAGGACTCTGTTTTCCGTCTTGCATAACGGGACCCAAACAGATCCGTTA
Organism: Bufo gargarizans; assembly: GCF_014858855.1. Classification (NCBI taxonomy): domain Eukaryota; kingdom Metazoa; phylum Chordata; class Amphibia; order Anura; family Bufonidae; genus Bufo; species Bufo gargarizans. Next base: position 10,712,941 of record NC_058090.1, on the reverse strand, counting down.
TGCTTCCCCATAGACTTCTATTAAGACGGAAAGCAAAACGGAATGCCTCTAAAGGCTTCCGTTTTGCATTCCGTCATAATACAAGTCTACGGGCAGCATAACGGATCCGTCCTTCCGTCTTATGGATTCTGTTATTTTCCATTATAACTATTTTATAACGGAAAGCCATAACGGAATCCAGAACGCAGATGTGAACGCGCCCTTATTTGTGGCACAATCTTTAAACCTAACACTTTTTTCTAGAAACATTATTCCACTTCTTGTTTTGTTTTTCTTTTCTTTTTTCACGCCATCGCTCTCCTTGAGCGAGTTTCCATTGATTATTTTTTTTTTTATGTCTCAGTGATGAATCTGGAATAAAACTAATTACCATGGCTAACCACGTCCACTTTTCACAACTGGAGTTAGTGGTGTAAAAAACAAAAGGAAAAAAGATCTAAGGAGTAAGGCCCCTTTCACACGGGGCAAGAATTGCACCCGCACTGAATCCGGACCTATTCACTTCTATGGGGCTGTGCACATGAGAGGTGATTTTCACGCATCACTTGTGCGTTGCGTGAAAATCACAGCAAGCTCTATATTATGCGTTTTTCACGCAACGCAGGCCCCATAGAAGTGAATGGGGCAGCGTGAAAATCACAAGTATCTGCAAGCAAGTGCAGATGCGGTGCGATTTGCATGCATGGTTTCTAGGTGACGATCGGGATGGGGACCCGATCTGTATTATTTTCCCTTATAACATGGTTATAAGGGAAAATAATAGCATTCTTAATACAGAATGCTAAGTAAATTAGGGATGGAGGGGTTAAAAAATTAAATTAAACTCACCTCACCCACTTGTTCGCGCAGCCCGGCTCGTCTTCTTTCTTCTTCTTTGATGACCTGGGAGGAAAAGGACCTTTGGTGACGTCACTGCGCTCATCACATGGTCCGTTACATGGTCCATCACATGGTCCATCACCATGGTGATGCACCATGTGATGAGCGCAGTGACGTCACCAGAGGTCCTTTTCTCCCAGGTTCTCAAAGAAGAAGAAAGAAGACGAGCCGGGCTGCGCGAACAAGGTGATGAGGTGAGTTTAATTTAATTTTTTAACCCCTCCATCCCAAATTTACTTAGCATTCTGTATTAAGAAATGCTATTATTTTACCTTATAACCATGTTATAAGGGAAAATATTAAAACCTACAGAATACGTAACCCAAACCCGAACTACAGTGAAGAAGTCTGGGTTTGGGTCTGGGTACCACAATCAGTTTTTCCTCATGCGCGTGCAAAATGCATTGCACTCGCGCGGAAAAAACTAAGGAACGCAACGCAATCGCATACAAAACTCACCCCACTCGCAGGCAAAATCTCACAATTTTCCCGCGACGCACACGCATCATATCCGGCCCTCACACGCGACACCCGTGTGAAAGAGGCCCAAGGGGGCGATTTATTAAGATTGGCGCATGCTTATATTCCCCTGTGCAAAATCGCCCATTGCAAGTAAACGTAGTCACAATGGCACTTAAAAACCCGCTGTTTACCACAGTTTCTGGTGAATGGGGCATAATAAGTGAATGCCAAGAAGTGCCAAGATTTTTGCGCAAGAAACCTGAAAAAGCCACAAAGCCTCATTTAGCGACTTTTTTTTTAAGCCAGAATTCTGGAGCGCTACATTTACCCCCCAAAAAGTGTGGTGTTTGATAAATTTGGTGCAAATTACGGCAACGCAGACAGAAGGCAAAACTAAAATTCCGCTCATGATAAATTCCCCTTTATGTATCTATTGCTTCCCTGTGTAAATCTCCGATAAGATTGAGGGGCGCCCAGTACCAAAAATAAACTGAGCGAACATCAACAAAATTGGGAAAAGGGTGATTTCTAGATGAAGAGGCGCTCAGATCTGTGCCGAGATGTCTGCTCTGGGGTTATTACGCTGTCCCTCGCTTTATATTGTCTTCTTGAGATGTTGTATTAATGATCTCTCCTGTACGAGCCGTAGGATGATGAAGTTTCAGGATTTGTGGCTGTGTCCTGCTGCGTCTTACATTGTATCTGTCTTCTCTGTGCTGAAAATGACAAAGTTCTTCAATAAAACTTTGCTGAACTTGTCAGACGAGCGCCCAGGAGACCTTTCGTGGGCCATTACAGAGCCAAGCGAAAACAAGACGGTCTAAGGGTGAGGCCACACGGTCAGGTTTTTTCATGCAGTTTTGGAAGCCAAAAGCAGGAGTAAATTCAAAAAAGAGGACAAATCGTATCCGTCCTTTCTACGTTCTCTCCTTTTATGATCCACTCCTGGTTTTGGCCTCCAAAACCGCATCAAGAAACCTGAATGTGTGGCCCTATCCTGACCCTCAGCTCCCATTTTAGGGCTGATGCACACAAACAAAATTTATATCTGCATCCGATCCGCATTTTTGCAGGTCGGAGGCGGACCTATTCACTTCAACGGGGTCGCAAAAGACGAGGACAGCACACAGCATGTGTGGCACCCGCAAAAATATAGAACATGTCCTATTCTTGTCCGCCTTACGGACAAGGATAGGACTGTTCTATTATGGGCCGGACCTTCCCGTTCCTCAAAATGCAAAAGGCACATTACCCCTATCCCTGTCAATTTTCGGACCGCAAAAATGGCTACAGCGGTGTGCATGAGCTCTTACTTGTGGTTTCCTACTGAGATTCTGCTGCAACGATGACTCAGGAAAGAACGACAAACACTTAGGTTTTATTACAGCTCGGTAGGGGTTAACTAGCTAGATCTGATTATTAATGCTATACTCCTATACCTGTGCAATAGGATGAAGAGAAGGAACCTAGAAGCAAGAATTATAAGGATTATCCCATCAGAATAAAACATGCACATATGCTCAATGCAGCGCCATCTACAGGAGAAATGCCTAGTAAAAATAACCTCTATGCTGGGGATATCATGAGGCTCCCATATAAAATGAGCTGTCCATAATAATACTGCCCAAAACAATCCTACTTCTACCCCCACCCTGGCACAGAAGGACTTAGATATTCTACACCCCTTTTCCTCTTTGGGTCAACCCGAGCTGCAGATCCTCCGCCCCAGAGCAGTCCCTTCATGTCATACGTCTTGTTTATAAACACTGTCCAATAAATAAACAAGTAGTCTATAAGAACCAATCAGCTGCCAGCCTCACATTCCAGACTACGCTACAAATTAGCGACTACAATGCTGGTTGCCATAGGTAACACAACTGTTCTCCTTCACACTGGTTTCCGTAATTGTCTCTAAATTGTGTCTTGTATAGAAAGGACTTCACAAGGCAGATTTTTTTATTTTTATTAAGTCTCCAGAGAACTTTCCAAAGTCAAAGTTCCCGTCTTTATGTTGCCTGAGAAACCTCTTTAAAAATGTACCTTTTTCCAGGCGGGTCTTTGTAGCGGTCATTGAGACCGACGGCCATAAAAAGAAAAAGCTGATGGAGGACGGGGGCGATATATGAAAGTCATATTGTGTGTTTGATGTCTCCACCGGTGACTGCATGCTGTGTCATATTAAATCATGAGAAATATAAAAAAATAGACTCCACAGTTGAAGCTTTTTGCACATTTATTCTTTGGGATTTTGCTAAAAAAAAAAAAAAAAAAAAGACCCAAAGGAACATTGTCCTCAGGGTTAAGCAAAAACATTCTGTTCTCACCTAATGTGCTACAACCGTTCAAGAAAACCAAATTATCGATCAAAGAGGTCTTGTTGGTGCCATGAACAGCTGAATAGCTCATGAAATGGTTTGACTTCAGTCCTTAAAGGGCATCTGTCAGCAGTTCTGTCCCTATGACACTGGCTGACCTGTTACATGTGCACTTGGCAGCTGAAGGCATCTGTGTTGGTCCCATGTTCATATGTGCGGCATTGCAGAGAAAAGTGATGTTTTAGTATATGCAAATCAGCCTCTAGGAGGAAAGGGGGCGTTACCATTACACCTAGAGGATCCGTTCACCCAAATCTTTCCACGCCCTTCTACACTTGATTGACAGGGCCAGGCGAGCGTTGGACTCCTCCTGCCGACCCAGTCTGCCCCCCCCAACCTACCACTAAATAAAACGTAATTATAAAAGGGAAACATATTCCGCAGCACTTTACAAATCAGAGGGTAATAATTGATTTAAAGGGATTGTTTGATGTTCAAGAAAAACATTTTCATATAATGTTTCATTTTTTTTTTTTAGATAATGGGGTCCCCTGTAGATAGTGTCTCGCCCTGGGGGACCAGCCTTTTCCCGCATTACACAGACAGCCTATTGATTTCTTTGTGTAATGCTTCATTTCCCCTGTGGTGGCGCTGCAGGGAAATTGGACACTTGATACTGGATCACAAGTGATCAATGGGAATTCCAGCAGAGGGATTGCAAATTTTGTAGCGTTCTTCCAAATCCATACTTGCCAACCTGGTAGCTGGTAAATACGGGACATGTTAGCCAAGTCACGGGGACTAAACTAATCCTGCCCAGGAACACCCACTTAAGGGATGGAGCCTGCATATGCCCTGCCCTCAACACCCCTTTAGGGATGAGGCTCCCACCCATTTGGCACAGGACAGCCTGAATTAGCCTGGATTGTCTCTGAAAATTAAGGGACTGTCCCTGCAAATCTGGGACTGTCGGCAACTATGCAAATCAACAGTGCCCCATCCCTCTCCATCCCAAATTCACCCCAACTAGTTAAACAGGTCAGGCAGTGCTGTATTTTTTAAGTTTATGACTTGCAGCCGTCTTCTCAATGGCTCCTTAGGCAGCTACATACTCTGGAGAGAAGTGGGACAATGCCCAATGGGCCACCAAAACTCCACATAACTGTCGTTGGCTGGGTATATAATGATATAATGATCTGGGAGCAGTTATAGGGGCATCATTGGGCATATTTTTTATATTAGGACACTCTAAAGGGCATCTCTGGGGTATATTTTAATACTAGGGGCATTACTAGAGGCACTGGGGACATTTTAATACTGGGACTATAAAAGGCGCATTACCGGAGGCTTTTTTTAAATATGGGGGCACTATAGGAAATTTTAAAAGGGGGCAAATTCTGGGGGTACAATGGGGGGAGCGTTATTACTGCTGGATGCATTATAGGAGCATTATAAATATTGGGGGCGCTAGATAGGCATTATTAATCATGGAGACATTTTAGGGGGCATTTTACTACTAGGGGCACTATTTTTCTGCAATATAATATTTAGGGGCATTGGGGGGGGGAACAGTGGACACAGTATTGGGGGTAGCAGCAGAATGGCAAGTTTGTGTTGAGAAGGTGGGGAGCATGATGGAAAAGTGAGGAATTTAAGACATCTGTGTGGCAGACTCTGCAGAGATGATGCGGCTGAAAGAATAAGTCACTGTGGCAGGGTTGCCAATCGTCCAGACATTTTTGACAGTCTGTAAAAATAGGCGACTTTTTTCCTTCATCCTGGAAAAAAGATGGATGTGTCCATAATTTTTTTGAGACTGTGGGTTGATAACTATATTATTTTGGTGGTAATTATCATCATTTTACAGCTCACAGTAAGTGCTGGTAATGAGTTCCTATCAGTAGATTGTGCTAGAGACCAATATTAATTTAAATATTTATCATTCATTATGGTTTTCCAATTTGTTCATAAAAAATGTCTGATGTCTGTGATTTTGGGATAAGTTTTCCAGAAAAAAAGAAAAATTTTGGTTGGCAACCCTGCATGGCGGTCTGTGCTGAACAGAGAAGTTGAGAGAAGAGAACGTCTACATCAGAGGAAACGTCACTGAAAGAAGCTGTAATGGCGGTTTGGGCTGAATGGAGAAGAATGAAGAAAGAGAACATTTACATCAGAGGAGACGTCACTGGAGGAAAGAGGTATGTGGTGCTGTATTCTCCTGTATGACCAGCATGTCGACAATAGGGATGGGTCTATGCTATGGCCAGCGTCTCACCTCCTCAGACCCTTCCTTCATATCTTAATTAGAGACATCTGGAGGAGGAGGAGGACAGAACATGGCAGCTGGTGCTGGCCACCATGGGAGGTTAGCTTCTGGGGAGGTATTATGTGCTGCATTGTGGTATTCGGTTCTGCTGGGGCGGTATATTGTGCTGCACTGTGGTATGGCCCAGTCCTAGAAGGGGAGCCGCATCCAAATTCCATTCATATTCCTAATAGCAGATAATAGCCAACCCCTCTATGTCGCACCTACACATTAGGAGACTGGGGTCTTAACACAAAGTTACAGATATTATAATTTTTTGCCTTCCTTCTTGCAGCTTTCCACTTTCATCAACGCATCAGTCATCTCCAGACAATGAGATAGACGGGTGCCGCCGACAGTTTAATTATGAGAGTTGGCATTGACCTCTAGTAAAAGTTGATGCACATATTAAGTGATTTAATTGTATTTTTCCATAGCCTACAGTTCAGTAATGTCAAAGGAAATAGAGAGCGCGCTGGGAGTTTCTGCTGCAGACGTCGCTTCCTTCCAGCTCTTTCTGCGTGCATGCACACAATGTTACGGTTAAGTATATGACAGGAGGTCTAATCTGATGCCAGAACCGTGTCCGAATACCCCAAGCTTAGCGCAAAGTACGTGGACCCTTAGGAAAATTAGCGTGGACCTCGCTTGTTACTATGTAACTTTTCTATAACTTTGCATTGGGTCACATTGCAACATTGTATATTTTGTGCCCTTCTTATCTATGTATTCTGATATGTTTAACCCTGCAATTACCAAAGCAGGCAATCACAATTATAGGAAAGCCTAATGACACGAGATTGAAAGCTGAACCCAAATAAATACCATACACTCCTTCATTGCTGGGATCCAAAGTTCTGGACCTTTCCTTTTTGTTCACTTTTATTCAATTGTTTGTGGAAGGTGAAAAAAAAAAAAAAACGAACAACAAATTTTCTTCCATTACACTGTTCACCAGACGGAAATAGCCCCTTCTTCACCCAGTCAGCCCATCGCGGCATTTCATGCTGGATGCTCTCCCTTGCCCTGCGCTGTATAGAACTTTTTCTGCAGGTCCAGTGATGTATCGGGCACTGCTAGGTGGAGGCTTCCACCTAGCAGTGTTACTGGTGACGTCACTGGCACTAACGGGTGGTCCCTAGCCTGGGCAACGCTAAAGACCGCCCCTTAGTGCCGGTGATGTCACCGGGACACTGCTGGGCAGAAGCCTCTGCCTAACAGTGTGAAAATGTAAACAAAAAGCCAACTCATAGGGGCTGGACGGGTGAAAAAGGGGTAATGTCTCGGTTCAGCTCTGAACCCGGAGAACCACTTTAATAATAAGGGGATTTTGGGATGCAATAATGTTCATTTTTTATAGTTTATTTATGTTTAATATGAGATAAGAGTGGTAATATATATTTTATACATTTTTAAAAAACTTTTTATTAACTTTTTTTTTTACACTCCCTTTAAGTCCCCCTAGGGAACTTTAACATGTGATTCTCTAATCGCTTCTCCCATAGACCTCAATAAAGGCCTTCAAAAGGTCCAAGGCTGCCATAGCAACTGGACAGTTCCCTCGATCTTGGCATGGCGGGGCCGTTTATTTCCTGGGAGTGCAGTGCTCCCGGGAAAAGAGCGCTCAGATGCCGTGGTCACAATTGACCACGGCATCTGAAGGGTTAACTTGCCCTGATTGACGTTATTGCAGATCGCGATCAATGCCTCTGGGTGTCTGCAGTGTAAAACTGCAGACACCCGATGGCTGTGGTGCCAACTCCGCTCCTGAGGAGGTGCCATCTTTAACCCCCCCCACCCATATTCATGTATGGCAGAAGTCCTGAAGGTTCAAATCACATTTCTATCTGAAACACAATGCAGTAAGAATGGTTACAGTTTCTAATCAGTCATTACCCTTGGCATCACCAAGCTTACCCAGACTCCTAAATGACGAGTTCTATATGAGTGCATGGCTGGTCTATGTATCATTGCACAGTTTGCCATTTGCCGATTTGCCATTCAGGAATCTAGGAAGTCATGTTGACAAAGGTGGACATATTGGCTGCCTATAAAGGCTGTCACCTTGGCTGTCACCCAGCGTTACCAGAAGCAATACAGTCATAAAACATTTTTTAACTAGTACCCCCTTAAAACCCCCCCTTCTAGTAGTCACTGGACAGGATTCGTCCAAAGTGTGCAGCCTCTTTAAAGCTGGCTATAAACTAGAAAACTCAGCTGAAAGCTATTTCTCCCAACTCCTCCCCATAGATATGCATTCTGGACTTGGCTGAGCATGCATGTATGCTTAGTGGAGAGTGGGAAGACAGCCAATGCCAGACCCATTTTCTTGCAGCTCTTTGAAATCCAGCAGGACAGCCCTTCTATTCCTTGACAGCAGGAGAGAGTTTGGAGATGTCCATTCATATTATTAGGTGATCGACCAGTCCTACCAAAAACAAATATATTTTGCCACCTTAAAGAGGATGGCCTAAGAACATAAACTAGGTGATAAGTATATGACTGCAGGAGGTCCATCCACACGGACCCCCACCAATCACAAGAATGGGTGTCCCTAAGTCTCCTTTGTGAATGAAGCAACTAAAAAGTCCTTTAAAAACCAGTGGACTGGTGGACACCCATGCACACCACCGATCCATTCACACAGGGCACATAGGAGCCCCTGTTCTTGTGATCAGTGGGGATCACAGCAGTTGGACCCCCAGTTATTATACATTTCTGTAGATAACTGATAAAAGTTGTTCTAGGCTGACCCTTTTAATGGCCACCTTTAGGGCAATTTTTTATGATTGCATTTTACTAATCTTGGGCTAAAATTTTTTTTTTCAATTGGTCTTTATTAAAAATGTTCAGCAGTTTTTTTAAATACAGGGGTTAAAAATCAGTCTGTTTGCAGAGTAATACTTCTCAGTCCAATCAGCTGATGACTCATGTGAAGCCTTATCTCTGATCTCCTGACCTCATAAACACTGACTTAGGCTAGTTTCACACTAGCGGCAAGGAAGTCCAGCAGGCTGTTCCGGCGGGTAAACAGCCTGTTGGATCCATCCTGCCGCTAGTGCACACGCATGTCCCCGGACTACCGCTCCAGCCCCATTGACTAAAATAGGGGCTGGGCGGAGTTCCGGTGGCAGAACGGCAGCGCATGCCTAGAGTCGGCCGGACTAAAAGCACAACATGTCGTATTTTTTGTCTGGCTGCCGTGCTGCCACGAGAACTCCTCCCTGCCCCCATTATAGTCAATGGGGCCGGAGCGGTAGTCCGGGGACACGCATGTGCACTAGCGGCAGGACGGATACGACAGGCTGTTCACCCGCCGGAACAGCCTGCCGGACTTCCTTGCCGCTAGTGTGAAAGTACTCTAAAGCTATATTCTGTTTCACTATAATGAGTGTTTACAAGGTCAGGAGTTCAGAGTTAAAGCTTCACCTAAGCAGACAGCTGGGACTGAGACGTGTTTTTAACCCCTGTATCTCAAAAACGGCGGAATTTTTTTTATAAAGACCATTTGAAAAAATTTGTAAAATGCAATAATAAAAAAGGTGTCCATTGTCTTTAAGTGCTTTATGTAAATGTGTCTACAAATGTCGAATCCAGCGCCATAAGGAAGCAAAGCCATATGTCATAAACCAGCCGCTTTTCCCACTAGGAAAGAAGATGGATCCAGAGAGCGGGTGAAGTTTGCCGCTCATTGAGTAGAAAACTCGGTTTGTCTTGACTGGAACCTTTATGTATATTTCACCTGACACATTAGCGCGCCAAGCGAGGCACTTCTCGCTGTCACTCTGTTTAGCTCTATGTGAAAGGTTATATAACCAGAAAAGTGGATGTGCTCGCAAGCAGAGATTTGATTCAGTAGCACAGAAATATAGAGTGAAAGACAGATTTGCAGCTCGGTTAATGAAAGTGACAAATATGTCAACACGGATAGGAAGCTGAAAGAGACTGTATTACAATGCAACGTGCGCTGCAAAAGAAAGGAACTCTGCCTATCACTCATCTGCATGCAGAGAGAAGTGCCTGGTTATCAACATAGTAATAATAATAATTACAATAAACATAATTATAGAAATAAATGCAACAATAACAAACAAAATAATATGCATAACAACAATAATTAACCTAATAATGAACATCATTTTAATGCTAACACAATAAATAATGTCAATCACTGACATAATAAAAATAATAATAATAATAATAATAATAATGCACATTAAATAATAGAACAAGAATAAGAATAACAAACAGAATTATAATAATACACAATAAGTCTCTAATAATAATACTAAGAATAAACATTATAATAACAAACATCTTAGTAATAATCATACACAAAAACTCTCTAGCAATCAAAAAATAACATAATATTAAACAATAATCATCATCATAATAATACAATAAACAAATAATAAAACAGTAATACTGGAAAATACATGACAGTATTTCCACCTGGGATTAAAAAAAAAAAACCTTAAAGGGGAATTTCCATCTCAGATATTGATGGCACATATCGCTAGGATATGCCATCAATGTTAGATAGGTACAAGTCTCACCTCTGGGCCCCGCTCCTTTGTCCAGAATGATCCCACCCCCGAAGTGAAGGGAGAGCACATTGTGCATGCACAGCCATTCTCCATTTACTGCTATGGAACTGTCACCGCCAGTTCTATGAGAAGGTTTGGCAGACGTTCTTCTCTACCTCTTGCATGACGTTCTTTGTTTTGGTTTCACTTTGTCATCTCCTTTCCTTCTCCCAGCTGTCACCAATTTACACTAATTGTCTCCCTTTATATTCCCTCCCATACTGCCTCACTTTGCGGTTTATACTACTTCCTGGGTGAGGTGTTCTCTGCTAGAGGCTGCGGCTGCTGATTCCTCAGATAAGTCTTTTTCCTTTATTTGTGTTTCTTTGCTGGCTTGATTCTAGGTGACCCTGACTCCTTCCATATTAAGTGCAGGGAGCCGGTGGTCGTGTCCCCTCACTATTATAGGGTTTTCAGGTGTCACACAGTATTAGGTACGTGGGCATGCAATCGTCTACCATAAAGACCTTTGCATGGGCATAGCAGTCAGGGAGAGCTCTAGGGGTTTTATAGGGCTCACCCATATGCTCCTTAGTTTGGGATCAAGCCAGTCGGATGTTTATTTATAAGTTCCAGCTTTCTGCAACACCATCCGTGACAGGAACTGCCATATAGCCAGCACTTGGCTATTTTCGGAACTTCCATAGATGCAAATGGAAGGCTGACCAATCATGCTCAGGCGCTGTCCCTTCACTTCAGGAGGTCCACTTCTGGAGATAGGCGTGGGACCCAGAGGTGAGACCTGCAACTATCTGAGATGGCAGTTCCCCTTTAACATTTCCTCTTACCTCAAGTTGTTGACAGTTCTGTTTAAGGGCCTCATGCACACGAACGTATTTTATTTCCGTGTCCGTTCCGGGGTTTTTTCTGACCGTGTGCTGAACCATTCATTTAAATGGGTCTGCAAAAAAAATAAAAAAGTTACTCCGTATGTCCATTACGCCCAAAAAATAGAACATGTCCTATTATTGTCCGCATTATGGACAAGGATAGGACTGTTCTATTAGGGGCCAGCTGTTCCGTTCCGCAAAATATGGAATGCACACAGACATCCAGCTTCAGAATGGGAGGTCGCTCTTTCTGTTTTCAAGTCGGACACAGAAAGAGATATTCCCATGATGAGACCCCCCAACTATCAGATGTTCATGGCATATCCTGTGGATCTACTTGTATATAGCCACTGCTCTATTGAAATGAATGAAGAATGCAGCAGCTACAGATCACAAATCCCCCAATCTCCCTATAGATGAGGGTCCCTAGGGGCGACATTGCACCTATCAGGTATTTCTGCATATTCTATAGATAAGAATACCCTTTTAATCATCCACATGACATGTCCGCCTGGCAGTTGCTGGGATATTTGCTGCTTCTCTTGTATTTTTTTAATTTCCCCTCATGTAATAGCCACTTAAAGGATCAGATTGCTGAGAGCATAGCCGCGCCGAGTCCCTCTCGTGGATATTAGCATGGCTCTCATAGTGACGAGAAGTATCAGGTAGTATGGATTTTTATCCAGCCTAAAGACCTTTAATCATAGAGAGGTCACGTAATAAAGCAGGAGCGTTACAGAAGGTAATAAAAGAAACTGCAATGCGCACGGCGGAATGAAAAATGCTGCGGGCAGAAATATGACACTTTTAGGTCAGCCTTAGTCTCAGAATTAGATCCTTGTCGGGAATGAATGTGTCGGTTACGTTCATGTGGAGTAGGAAAAAAATCCACAAAATGATTTTATGTGTTCATTTACTTGACAGTAACCAAAGACCAAATGTAACAATGTAACACATTCAATTCAATAGAGATGAGCTGCAATCTCGAACACAACCTATAGACAGGGGTGGCGCTGTTTTTTTTAAAAAAAATTTAAATAGTAGTTTGGGATTTTCTGACCCAGGAGAACCTCTTTAACCACTTGCTGGCCAGCCATACACTTTAAATGTCTGGGTAGTCCACATATGACGCTGCAAGGACGATCCATGCTAATTGGGCAGACCCAAATCAGCTCTACAGTGAGGCTCAACAGCCTCGTTACAACCTCAAGAGGCTGTATTCATCCTCATCTGTCAGTCCCAGTTATAGGAAATTTGGCAAGAAAAAATAAGGGGTTTTCTGAGATTTTGATGCAGATGACCAATCCTCTGGATAGTTCATCAGTATCTGATTGGTGGGGGTCCGATACCCTGGACTAGTGATGGCCAGTTCGCCGTGTTCGCCCACAAACACATGTGGGCTGCCATCTCGACTCACAAGTCCGGCGATGCACAGGTAAGCCCTTATCTGTGCCTGTGCCGCGAGCCGGTCTGAAACAAATGCCGTCACCGGGAGCAGGCAGTTCTGAGAACAGCCGCCGGGGGGCCTTCATCGGGCTGTTCTTAGACCTGCCGGTGGCCGCATTTGTTTCAGACCGGCTTGCGGCACAGGTAAGGGCTTACCTGTGCCTCGCCGGACTTGTGAGTCAAGATGGCAGCCCGCATGTGTTCTCACAGCTCTGTTTCTCCACCCCTGTGATGATGTCACTACTAGAGCTTGGAGGAGTTCCCTCTGCCCTGTTTCTCCGCCCCTGTGATGAGGTCTTTACTTTCTGTTTCCTTCCTCCCAGCTGTCCCTCCTGTGTTTGATTTCGCTGCCTTTAAATCACCCCTCCTCCTTTGTAGAGGTGCGGATTATACTTTTCATTTGAGCTGTATCTCTCGCTTGAGTATCTTCACCTGTGTGATATCTTTTCACTGGATCTGTGTTCTGCTGAAACAAGTACTTCAGATATTGTCTGCTGACTTTGGATCTGTTTTCACTGCAGCTGCAGCTCCTTCAGTTAAGTGTTCAGACATTGTGTGTTTCTGTTTCTTTGCTGACTGGATCAGAGGCGACCCCGGTTCCGTCCATATACTGAGCAGGGCACCGGTGGCCGTGCCCCTTCCACTATTGTAGGGGTTTCAGTGGTCATCAGCCTTAGGTATGCAGGCATGTCTCGATCCACCATCTGGATCTGGACATGTGCATAGCACCTTAGGGAGAGCTTTTAGGGTCTGACAGGGGTCACCCTTTATCCTCCCTAGTTTGGGTCCGGTCAGTTGATATTCACTGTGTAGGCTCTTGTTGCTCACTTACAGCCGTGACAGTTCGTGGGCAAAAATATAATACGGATTGCACATGAAAGGTATCCGTATTTTGCAGATCCGTGGTTTGTGGACTGCAATACAGACACGGTCTTAAGGTCAGGGGAAAGAAAGATAGTAAAACAATGGCGCGCTTCAGCTCCTGCCTTCCTGATTCTTTCCGAAGCCTTTGCCGGTGATCTGCACAATGTCAAACAGGAAAGTAAAATAATCAAATTATGAGGAGGGAATTTCTGAAATGTCTTTCATTTAGAAGATTGAATCAGTTGTGTGGAGAGAAAAGCGCGTACGAGCTGTCACCTTCCCGGGCCATGCGTGAGCGATGTCTTTATGGCGAGAACAATGGATTGCAAAAACAATAGATTGAGAATTGAAGTTACTTTAATGGCTCATCTTCTTCTATTATTTTATTTATTTTTTATATTGTTTAAACGCTGCATCTGACAGAAGAGGTAAAAGTATAATGACCATTCACAACCGAGGATCCCTTTAAGATAAGCTCCACCCCATCACATAAGTGGACTGGTCACTACCTTCCACAAGATCAGAACTCTCCCAAAATACTTTGCTCTCCTGAGGACCCTGCTCCTTCCACTATGTAACTTTCAACCTGTGGCCCTTATAAGATCACCAGGGTTATCATCTGAAATACAGTTGTGTTCAAAATAAAAAAGCAGTCAGACACCACTAACCTAATGGTTTTGGCAGAAATGATATTTCTACATGGCAAATAATTTACTAGCAGGTGTAGTAGAGTAATAAAAACCCAACAGACCCAACAGTCATGACATGCATGCTGCTGATTCTCTGTAATTCAATCACTTATTGAAAGGGGCATGTTCAAAATAATAGCAGTGTGGAGTTCAATGAGTGAGGTCATTCATTCTTTGAAAAACAGGTGGCAATTATTGCCCTTATTTAAGGAAGGAAGTCAACAAATGTTGTACATGCCGGTTACAGTAATTCTGAGGAAAATGGGTCGTTCCAGACATTGTTCAGAAGAACAGCGTACCTTGATTAAAAAGTTGATTGGAGAGGGGAAAACATATTAAGAAGTGCAGAAAATGATAGGCTGCTCAGCTAAAATGATCACAAATGCTTTAAAATGGCGACCAAAACCTGAAAGACGTGGAAGAGAGCGAAAAACTACCATTCGAATGGATAGAAGAATACCCCAAATGGCAAGGACTCGGCCAACAATCAGCTCCAGGAAGATTACAGAAGGTGTAAAGTTACCTGTGAGTCCTGTTACAATTAGAAGACGCCTATGTGAAGCCGAGCTATCTGCAAGAAGCCCCCGCAAAGTCCCACTGCTGGAAAAAAGACATGTGCCGAAGAGGTTCCACTTTGCCAAAGAGCACATTGACGGCCTAAAGAGACATTCTGTGGACTGAGGAAAGTAAGATTGTTCTTTTTGGGTCTAGTGGCCGGAGACAGTTTGTCAGACGACCCCCAAACACTGAATTCAGCCCCATTACTCTGTGAAGACAGGGAAGCATGGTGGAGCAAGCATCATGATATGGGGATGTCTCATACTAGGGTGCTGGGCCTATTTATCGCATACCAGGGATCATGGATCAGTGTGAATACATCAGAAGACTTGAAGAGGTCCTGCTGCCTTATGCTGAAGAGGAAATGCCCTTGAGATGGGTGTTCCAACAAGACCACGACCCAAAACACCCCAGTAAACGTGCAACATCTTGGTTCCAGACCCACAAGATAGACGTTATGGAGCGGCCGGCCCAATCCCCGGATCTTAATCCAGTAGAAAACTTGTGGGGTGACATCAAAAATGCAGTTTCTGAGGCAAAATCAAGAAATATAGAAGAACAGTGGAATGTAGTCCAATCATCCTGGGCCGGAGAACCTGTCCACATGGGCAGAAGGTGGTGACTCCGAGCAGCACAGACGTCCAGCAGTTCTCAGACACAGCGGTTATACAACTAAATATTAGTGAAGTGATTCAGAGGAAAGCAAAATCTACAAACATTTTTCAGTTTATATAGTGAGTGTTTGAGTTTGTAAAGAAGAAGACAAACACTGCTATTTTTTTTGAACAGTCTAATATTCACTTTTCTTAATTTTTTTTAGAGGAACAACACAAATTTGATATATTTTTGTTCATGTTTTGATTTGGAATAGAATGTGTAGTGTTCCCAATGCATCCGTGTGTATGGAAATAGAAGCTATTACAAGGATTTTCACTTTTTTTGAAACACACTGCTATTATTTTGAACACAACTGTACTCTGTGCTGCTGGGAGCCATGCTTGTTCCACTTTAACTGCCAGTCAAGGCTCTGTTTCGACATGCGTCTTTATTATCATACAACCTATCAGGAGATTTATCTCCTTTGCTTTTTATTTACTGGATATAACTGGTGTAAGATTCCAGTTTAGCATCAAGAAAAAAGTGCTAGTCTAGACCAAACAAACCCCATAATAAGGGCTCTATAGAGAGCTCAGGCGATCCCCTTCAGGATGCTCAGTCTAATAAGGTATTCCGAGCTGCTAGTCGTGCAGGAATGTGCCTATGTCTCTGTCAGCGCCATCACTGGGAAATCCGGATCGGAGATATTTTATGTCGGGGATTGTAACAATGGAGTAATACTATCTGAGGAAATCCAGATACAATGTGGCTTGTGGTTCACACGGTGCTTTATCTTCTCTCAATGAGTCACATGTGATAATTACACAAGTTTCAGGCTTCGCTAGGTCCATGTCAGCTAAAGAATTAATTATACATCTGTTTCTGGGGTGCCGGGATTCTGCAGAGCGGGATGTGTGCTTATTAGCTGACTGAACTCACACAGTGGAGCTTTCATTGGAAAGGTTCTATTATATGCTAATAAATACATCACTTTCCGTGGACTGTGCATGCTCAGACTCTTAAAGTGTACAAGTAAGTTCATCAGACCTTCATTTTTCTGATACACAGCTCCCAATCCCTCTACATAGACATAGCATTAAATGACACTATTTTGTCTACCTGAAGCCACCAGCAGAGGGAGCTCAGGAGCTGACTGCATACTGTTTATACATTGAACTGAATAACAGAACTGTATGCAGTAAGCTCCTAAGCTTCCTTTAGTCCGTTTTTTATTACAATTTTTTTTATTATTAAAATTTCTAATTTTCCCCATCCACGACAAGCTGCTTGCTACTGTATAAGGCTGTTTTTACACTAGCGTTGTTTGAATCCGGCGTTCAATTCCGTCACCGGAACTGCCCGCCGGATCCGGAAAAAACTTGTGAAAACGGATTACATTTGAATTCTGATCAGGATTTTGATCACAATGAAAAAATGCATTGGAAAAAACGGATCCGCCATTTATGGACTTTAACTTTTTTTTTTAAATTTTTCGGGTTTAACATGCAAAAGCCGGATCCGGTTTGACGGAACACACAGCGTTAATGCAAGTCAATGGGAAAAAGGCCGGATACGGCGTTCAGTCAAAGTGTTCCGGATTTTTGGCCGGAGATAAAAATACAACATGCTACGGTTTTCTGAAAAGCCTGATCAGTCAAAATGACTGAACTGAAGACGTCCTGAAGCATCCTGAACGGATAAAATTGATCAGTTCTTTTCCGGATTTGAGCCCCTAGGACGGACCTCAGCGCCGGAAAAGAAAAACTCTAGTGTGAAAGTACCCTAAAACTAACCTTAACCCTTTCCTGACAGAGTGATTTTCCATTTTTCCATTTTTGATTTTCACTCTCTACCTTCCCGGAGCCATAACTTTTATGCCATTAACATAACCGTATGAGGACTTGTTTTTTTTTGTGGAACAAATTGTACTTTCTGATTACACCATTTAATATTGCGTAGGATGTAGTGGGAAGCTGGACAAAAAAAATCCAAATGGGGTGGAATTGGAAAAAAAAATGCAATTCCACCACAGTTTTATGGGTTTTGTGGTCAAACTGACTTGTGCTCTTTATTCTCTAGGTCAGTACAATTACAGCGATACACATTTGTATTGTTTTTCTTGCATTTTCTTTTCATTGCCATATTCTGACCACATAACTTTTTTTATAGCTATATCTATGGAGCTATGTGAGGGTTCATTTTTTGTAGGACGATCGATCTGTAGTTTTTATTAATACCCTTAAGGTATATTTCACTTTTTGATCACTTTTTATTAAATTTTTTTGTGAGGTAAAGTGATGAAAAAACTGCGAATTTGCCTTTAAAAAAAAAAAATCCGTTACGCCATTCACCACATGGGATACTTTTTTTATTTTAATAGGAAGTGCATTTACACATGCGGCAATGCCCATGATGTTAATTTTTTTATTGTTTATTTATTTAGATTTTGGGGAAAGGGGGTAATTAAAAGAAATTTCATTTTTTTTTTTTTTTTTTTTTTTTATTTCTTTAGGTCCTCAATCGGACCCCAACATGCAATCATCAGATTGCAATTTGTATAGAATAATGAAATTTTCTCCTGCAATCTTTACAGAAATCGCTATTACAATTCAGTACTGCCACCTGCTGTCCTGAATTGTAATATAAAGTAAAGTAATGAGCCTAGAAGCCTAGTACAGGCTCTAGCTCATTACTTACACGGAACTCCTTCCCCGGTCTCCACATGGAGGTAAGCTTTTCTGCCCTGGAAACATGCGCTTCTGTGTTTTAGGCTTCTCGGCTGTCATGGTCACAGTTGACCATGGGTATCTGAGGGCATAAATGTCCACGATCAGCATTACCGCTGATCGCAGACATTAGCCATGGGTGTCTGCTGTGTGAATCAACAATCACCCAGTTGCTATCGAGCCCGCTCCGCTCTGGAGCAGGCTCCATCTTTAAAGACCTGCCATTCGCCGTACAAGTATGGCGGATGTCGGGAAGAGGTTAAATGCTTTGGGATATTTTCACAGAACTGATATGCTGGATACTCCGGTGTCATAAAATAGATCATCTGTCATGTACTTACCTGCCGACTCTCCCGAGCCCTGCCACACTATGGCACCACCAACAGCATTGCTACATTAACCACCCCTGCTGGCCAGAGTTAGTATTCCTGCCTCAGCAGCGAGTTTTCTGTTTGTCACTGGATCCTTGATTTTTAGCCTTTTTCTCTGACATTGCCTCTGAATACTGATTTTGCCTCTGACATGACCTCCTGGTATTTAGCTTTGCTTGTTATTTGACCTTGCTTCATATTGGACACTGTTTGGTATTAGACTCTGCTAGTTTGTGACCTCGTCTTTGCCTGCTGACCTTGTATGTGATGTTTTCTCCTGGTTTCACTCTGTTGTGTATTTAACTTAGCTTTTGGAGTCTGATCTGGTTTTGCCTCTCTGGTTTTGACCTCTTTCTGTCTGACTATTCTTTTACCCCATTAGGTTTAGGCCCTTGCACTTAGGTAAATCAGGGACCGTCGCCAAGTTGTGGGCCACCATTTAGGGCGGATCTGCAAGTAGGTATGGACAGTGGTGAAGGTAGAGCACAAGGCTGCACTTCCCTATCTTTCATGACATCATCACTATATAAATAACAGTAAATGACTAAATATTTAAAAAAGATAGAGAAATAATAAAATAAACACTTATTGCACCAAGCTCTTAATTAGTCATTTACCTTATCATCTGGGACAAGTGAGGATAAGTAACCTTTTCTGGTCCAGGGGCCATATTGTCAGCTTGAATGATTTCCAAGCACCACAATTAAACGTAGTGGGGCATTACCATCTGAGCCAAAGCTTAAATATCAGAGAGGTCTGCCAATTTCAGAACCTACCTATGGGAAAATGGGGGTTCTCTTCTCTTCCGTTTGGTAGGTGACCGTATGGTATGTGATTTGCTAAAGCCACAGAGTTAGCCGCACGAATAGCTGTCTCACTACCTCAACTATTCCTTTCTAGAGTGTCACACAGAGACTTCATTCTTCAAAAATATAGATATGACCACTCCTAGCCAGCCCCTGTGATGTCACAGCCCTATAAAACCCTCATCCTGCCTGGTCTACGCCATTGTCCTGAAAGCTGAGAATCGGGAGAGAAGTTTGCGATCGGCATTACCACCAGTTGCGGACATTAATGCCGGGTGTCTGAATTTTTCAAAACTTCGTTGATCTCTAGTTTTCATCAGATTTTCTGATTTTCTTCCACAATCTATTAAATTGGCATAAATGTGTGTTTTTGGATATTTTGATCACCCCTCATTGGAGATGGGGAATGGTATCATAATTTTTTCACGTTGCTGAGTATTATCTTGGGGCTATATAAGCATTAGTAAAAAAAAATAATAATAATATCTGCTAAACCATGTCTGGCCATTATGGAGTTAAAAAAAAGTCCATGAAAGAGCTTCCAGGTCCATCTTTTTTCCACCATCAGATTCAATGGTCGTAAAGTGCCTGACCCATGGGGAATTTTGCCTCTTGTCTCAATCTCTATTATAAAGCGCAGTCATCGCCTGTTTACAGCATGGAGCTCTTGGGAGCTGCGGCTCATTGTCACGGACAGATACCAGAGAGCGACCATTCACCACCTCGGATGATTAGGATGCACAATTGGATGGTTCCAGCACACATTTTAATCCCTGAGGCTCCCGCTAGATGTTATTATCTGTTTATCTTCCCCGTGAATAGACTTACAGGATATTTTATTATGTCGCGGCAGAAACTTCTACATAAATTGTGGCTTATTCCATGGATTAAAATGGAGCTTCCAAATATAATAGCGGAAAGCTTAAAGGGGTATTCCCATCACAGACAATGGGGGCATATCGCTAGGATATGCCCCCAATGTCTGATAGGTGCGGGTCCCAACTCTGGGACCCGCACCTACAACAAGAACAGAGCGGGGAGAGCTGTGGCTGGAGGACCCCGGGAATTTTCCATGGTCCGTCCACCACCAAGCGCTGCTCCCATAGAAGTGAATGGGAGTGCACCGTGCATGCGCAGCCCTTGCTCCCATTCATTTCTATGCGCTCGGCTATTTTCGGCGGCCCCATAGGAATCAAAGGAGGGCAGCTCCGCTCCTTTTTCATTGTAGGTGCGACCCGCACCTATCAGACAATGGGGCCACTGATCCGTGACATAATGTATTCCTCAAATTCTATATACACGGGGGGAGCGAGATCTGCGAGAAGAAAAATTGTACATAATCCAACCTGTACGCAATACATCTCCACTGAGTGAATTGATATGATAGTTTTGCCCTTGTACACACAATGCATTCAGAAAGTTATGTTTCACCTTATATTCTTGTACATAGGAGCAGTATTATAGTAGTTATATTCTTGTACAGAGGAGCAGTATTATAGTAGTTATATTCTTGTACATAGGAGAAGTATTATAGTAGTTATATTTTTGTACATAGGAGGCAGTATTATAGTAGTTATATTCTTGTACATAGGAGCGGTATTATAGTAGTTATATTCTTGTACATAGTAGCAGTATTATAGTAGTTATATTCTTGTACATAGGAGCAGTATTATAGTAGTTATATTCTTGTACATAGGAGCAGTATTATAGTAGTTATATTCTTGTACATAGGAGGCAGTATTATAGTAGTTATATTCTTGTACATAGGAGCAGTATTATAGTAGTTATATTCTTGTACATAGGAGCAGTATTATAGTAGCTATATTCTTGTACATAGGAGGCAGTATTATAGTAGTTATATTCTTGTACATACAATAGGAGCAGTGTTATAGTAGTTTATATGCATATATATATATATATATATAAGTGGTATTATAGTAGTTAAATTCTTGTACATAGGAGGCTGTATTATAGTAGTTATATTCTTGTACATAGGAGGCAGTATTATAGTAGTTATATTCTTGTACATAGGAGCAGTATTATAGCAGTCATATTCTTTTACATAGGAGCAGTATTATAGTAGCTATATTCTTGAACATAGGAAGCAGTATTATAGCAGTCATATTCTATTACATAGGAGCTGTATTATATTAGTTATATTCTTGTACATAGGAGGCAGTATTATAATAGTTACATTCTTGTACATAGGAGGCAGTATTATAGTAGTTATATTCTTATACATAGGAGCAGTGTTATAGTAGATATATCCTTGTACATAGGATCATTATTATAGCAGTTATATTCTTGTACATAGGAGGCAGTATTATAGTAGTTATATTCTTGTACATAGGAGGCAGTATTATAGTAGTTATATTCTTATACATAGGAGCAGTATTATAGTAGTTATATTCTTGTACATAGTAGAAAGTATTATAGTAGTTACATTCTTGTACATAGGAGCAGTATTATAGTAGTTATATTATTGTACATAGGAGCAGTATTATAGTAGTTATATTCTTGTACATAGTAGGCAGTATTATAGTAGTTACATTCTTGTACATAGGAGCAGTATTATAGTAGTTATATTCTTGTACATAGAAGGCAGTATTATAGTAGTTATATTCTTGTACATAGGAGCAGTATTATAGTAGTTATATTCTTGTACATAGGAGGCAGTATTATAGTAGTTATATTCTTGTACATAGGAGCAGTATTATAGTAGTTATATTCTTGTACAGAGGAGCAGTATTATAGTATTTATGTTCTTGTACATAGGAGCAGTATTATAGTAGTTATATTCTTGTATATAGGATCAGTATTATAGTAGTTATATTCTTGTACATAGGAGGCAGTATTATAGTAGTTATATTCTTGTACATAGGAGGCAGTATTATAGTAGTTATATTCTTGTACATAGGAGGCAGTATTATAGTAGTTATATTCTTGTATATAGGATCAGTATTATAGTAGTTATATTCTTGTACATAGGAGCAGTATTATAGTAGTTATATTCTTGTACATAGGAGCAGTATTATAGTAGTTATATTCTTGTATATAGGATCAGTATTATAGTAGTTATATGCTTGTACATAGGAGCAGTATTATAGTAGTTATATTCTTGTACATAGGAGGCAGTATTATAGTAGTTATATTCTTGTACATAGGAGGCAGTATTATAGTAGTTATATTCTTGTACATAGGAGGCAGTATTATAGTAGTTATATTCTTGTACATAGGAGGCAGTATTATAGTAGTTATATTCTTGTACATAGGAGGCAGTATTATAGTAGTTATATTCTTGTATATAGGATCAGTATTATAGTAGTTATATTCTTGTACATAGGAGGCAGTATTATAGTAGTTATATTCTTGTACATAGGAGGCAGTATTATAGTAGTTATATTCTTGTACATAGGAGGCAGTATTATAGTAGTTATATTCTTGTATATAGGATCAGTATTATAGTAGTTATATTCTTGTACATAGGAGCAGTATTATAGTAGTTATATTCTTGTACATAGGAGCAGTATTATAGTAGTTATATTCTTGTATATAGGATCAGTATTATAGTAGTTATATGCTTGTACATAGGAGCAGTATTATAGTAGTTATATTCTTGTACATAGGAGGCAGTATTATAGTAGTTATATTCTTGTACATAGGAGGCAGTATTATAGTACTTATATTCTTGTATATAGGATCAGTATTATAGTAGTTATATGCTTGTACATAGGAGCAGTATTATAGTAGTTATATTCTTGTACATAGGAGGCAGTATTATAGTAGTTATATTCTTGTACATAGGAGCAGTATTATAGTAGTTATATTCTTGTACAGAGGAGCAGTATTATAGTATTTATGTTCTTGTACATAGGAGCAGTATTATAGTAGTTATATTCTTGTATATAGGATCAGTATTATAGTAGTTATATTCTTGTACATAGGAGGCAGTATTATAGTAGTTATATTCTTGTACATAGGAGGCAGTATTATAGTAGTTATATTCTTGTACATAGGAGGCAGTATTATAGTAGTTATATTCTTGTATATAGGATCAGTATTATAGTAGTTATATTCTTGTACATAGGAGCAGTATTATAGTAGTTATATTCTTGTACATAGGAGCAGTATTATAGTAGTTATATTCTTGTATATAGGATCAGTATTATAGTAGTTATATGCTTGTACATAGGAGCAGTATTATAGTAGTTATATTCTTGTACATAGGAGGCAGTATTATAGTAGTTATATTCTTGTACATAGGAGGCAGTATTATAGTAGTTATATTCTTGTACATAGGAGCAGTATTATAGTAGTTATATTCTTGTACATAGGAGCAGTATTATAGTAGCTATATTCTTGTACATAGGAGGCAGTATTATAGTAGTTATATTCTTGTACATACAATAGGAGCAGTGTTATAGTAGTTTATATGCATATATATATATATAAGTGGTATTATAGTAGTTAAATTCTTGTACATAGGAGGCTGTATTATAGTAGTTATATTCTTGTACATAGGAGGCAGTATTATAGTAGTTATATTCTTGTACATAGGAGCAGTATTATAGCAGTCATATTCTTTTACATAGGAGCAGTATTATAGTAGCTATATTCTTGAACATAGGAAGCAGTATTATAGCAGTCATATTCTATTACATAGGAGCTGTATTATATTAGTTATATTCTTGTACATAGGAGGCAGTATTATAATAGTTACATTCTTGTACATAGGAGGCAGTATTATAGTAGTTATATTCTTATACATAGGAGCAGTGTTATAGTAGATATATCCTTGTACATAGGATCATTATTATAGCAGTTATATTCTTGTACATAGGAGGCAGTATTATAGTAGTTATATTCTTGTACATAGGAGGCAGTATTATAGTAGTTATATTCTTATACATAGGAGCAGTATTATAGTAGTTATATTCTTGTACATAGTAGGCAGTATTATAGTAGTTACATTCTTGTACATAGGAGCAGTATTATAGTAGTTATATTATTGTACATAGGAGCAGTATTATAGTAGTTATATTCTTGTACATAGTAGGCAGTATTATAGTAGTTACATTCTTGTACATAGGAGCAGTATTATAGTAGTTATATTCTTGTACATAGAAGGCAGTATTATAGTAGTTATATTCTTGTACATAGGAGCAGTATTATAGTAGTTATATTCTTGTACATAGGAGGCAGTATTATAGTAGTTATATTCTTGTACATAGGAGCAGTATTATAGTAGTTATATTCTTGTACAGAGGAGCAGTATTATAGTATTTATGTTCTTGTACATAGGAGCAGTATTATAGTAGTTATATTCTTGTATATAGGATCAGTATTATAGTAGTTATATTCTTGTACATAGGAGGCAGTATTATAGTAGTTATATTCTTGTACATAGGAGGCAGTATTATAGTAGTTATATTCTTGTACATAGGAGGCAGTATTATAGTAGTTATATTCTTGTATATAGGATCAGTATTATAGTAGTTATATTCTTGTACATAGGAGCAGTATTATAGTAGTTATATTCTTGTACATAGGAGCAGTATTATAGTAGTTATATTCTTGTATATAGGATCAGTATTATAGTAGTTATATGCTTGTACATAGGAGCAGTATTATAGTAGTTATATTCTTGTACATAGGAGGCAGTATTATAGTAGTTATATTCTTGTACATAGGAGGCAGTATTATAGTAGTTATATTCTTGTACTTAGAAGGCAGTATTATAGTAGTTATATTCTAGGAGATGGGTACTGATTATTCTGCAGTATAATACAGAATGTAGCTCAGGTTCAGTACGAGCCAAGTAGCTTTATGGTTTTACAATAATTTCAAAAGTTTTATGCAGATATATAAACTGCAACCAGGGATTCAAGGTAAATTTACACTTCACATTATGGTTAGTTATCCAGTGATTTTTACAAATAAACAATGTTTTCGAATCTGATTTGTTAAAATATACTCACTCATATGTATGTCTGTGCTCCGAGTGACATATGTTACTAGATGGGCACATAGCAATGTCCTACTTATAAGACTACCCTAAAGTTTTCCTCTTTGTCATAAGCCATTTCCTTTTGGCTCTTCCTAAATCCTGTTATTCTGAAAACCACCAAAAAATAGTTACATATTTTCAGAATACTATTTCCAGCTTTGAGGCTTTGTACAACACACATAGCAGAGATATCATTCGAAGCTGGATTGTCTTCTTATCAACAGAGCAACATAGTGCATGAAATCACAGGAATGCACAAGAAAAGAGAAAAGTCCTATCTTTCCGCCTTCAAAATAACATATTTGCTATTATTATGCAAACAAATGCTATTTCTGTAGAAAAAGAAAAATGAGTTATGCAAAATGGCTTCAAAATTGCGACCGAACAAATCATGTTCACCCTGCTGAGATTCTTTATGCCTTGACTTGATGTAATATAACTTACCCCCGGCGCCCTGATACAATTGTACTGAGTAATACCCCAAGCCTTGTTATCTCCCGGGCTGATGTGCTAACCTTATTAATTTCAAAGATGCAAAGAAGAGCGGGGTGGGAGAGGGGTCATAAGCAGCAGCTCCATCACATTACAATACATGGGGGACTCTGGTGAGGGCTCTACTGCTGTGGTTATTAAGAGCGCACAGTCAAGGCTTCTCGGCTCTTGTACCAAGTTCTATTTTTATTATTGAGGCTAAAAATCCAAGTTGTGCACAATGAAGGATGCTGTAGGGCAGGGAAATATACATGCTTATTATACGAAATGTATTAGTACATGTGAGACAGATAGAAGCGGTATTATAGTAGTTATATCCTTGTATATAGGAGTAGTATTATAGTAGTTATATCCCTGTACATAGGAGGCAGTATTATAGTAGTTATATTCTTGTACATAGGAGCAGAATTATAGTAGTTATATCCTTGTATATAGGAGCAGTATTATAGTAGTTATATCATTGTACATAGGAGCAGTATTATAGTAGTTATATCCTTTGTAGGAAGGTGCAAGGGTCCGTCATTGACGGAAGGTACGTGTCACCGAGGTTCCTGGCCTCGGTGAGATAAGAACCGGTTATTTTATGTGTCAGCAGCAGCTAGTGCTCGCTGACACTGTTTATTCTTAGTGTGGCTGAAAAGCCGATCCGGGCCGGTTCTTATTGGGAGCAGCCAAAGAGCAGGGTGGGTGGCTGTTCCCCGCGTCCAGGCCAGGTTTTGGGCTGGGGTTTAAAAACCCAGCCAGCAGCTCAGCTGGGTGTGGTATGTTCCTCCAAGTAAAAGTGGTGCTGTGAAGGCTCTGTGTTTTTGGGGAGCTGCATGAGAGCCACCAGCCGGAAGCCAGGCACCCTAAAAGCCGGCTGTGGATATTCAGGTGACGTGTACGTCTTGAGTTCTGTGGACTTTGGCCATGTGAAATAACATGGGGATTTTCTGTGGTGTGCATTAACACCAGGACTCTGCCAAGTGTTTATGTTATTTTTTCCTTGTTGTGTGAATAAACACTGACTTTTCCGTTACTACCGTGTTCTTGCCTCTGTACTGCGTTCGCTTACCCTGCCTACCAGAGCGAATCCCCACAATTGGTGGCTTGGAGCGGGCAAGCGCAGTGAGGCTGGCGTGGAAGCCGAATTTTTTTTCTCTCTCTCACGGTTGTATGTCATTTATCAAGCCGGCTAGATTTAAACCGGTGTCAAGAGACGAAATGGAGGCTGTTATGAAGGCCCTCGTGGAAGCTAACCTGCAGCAACGCGAGGCTAATAAGCAGCAGCAGGAGACCAACCAGTTGCTGCTACAACATGTAATGGCATTACAGTCAGCAGGAGCAACCCCAAGCGTACATGATGTCCGGAAAGCAGTACGTGCAGCGATCCCTAAAATGACCCCTGCAGACGACGTCGAGACCTACCTGGCGATGTATGAAAAAGTGGCCACCAGGGAAAAGCTGCCCCAAGACCAGTGGGCTGAGGTCGTCGCTCCGTTTCTGACGTCAGAGTCCCAGCGGGTGTTTTTTGACTTGCCTGACGATCAAGCAGCCGACTACCCAAAGGTAAAGGGGGAGATCTTGGCAAGACTGGGGGTGAATGTACTGGTCCGGGCCCAGCGGGTGCATCAGTGGGGGTTCAACCCGGCGGAGCCCGTGAGACCCCAGTATTATGACTTGCTTAACCTGTTACAAAAGTGGCTACAACCTGACGTGTTGAGCCCCACTGCTATGTTGGACCGGTTATTAGCAGACAGGTTCTGGAGGGCTCTGCCACCCCCTCTCCAGCAATGGATTGGCCAGGTCTCCCCAGGGAATGCGCTGGAGATGGTCGACCTGGTGGAGCGCTATGAGGCTACCCGAAACTTACAGGGGGGTTCTGTTGGGAGGGGGGCAGTCAGATCCCGTAACTCTCCACCCCGGACCCAACAACCGGTGCCCATCAAACCTGCCCGAGATATAACCCCTGTGGACCCCGCTCCAATAATCTGCTGGCGGTGTCGGGAGCCAGGTCATGTTCGAGCGGACTGTCCACGTCAGGGGGAACCCATGGACACAAACTGTGGCTTCCGTCAATCGTTATATGCCAGGAAACTGTGTGCAGTGGGTGCTTCGGAGCCTCTGAACCACCTGTGCCAGGTTGAGGTGGGAGACACTCCAGCGGAGGCTCTGTTGGACTCAGGAAGTCTGGTGACCCTGGTAAGGGCTTCCCTGGTACGCTCCGCTGAGTACACCGGCCGTAAGGTTGGAGTCATGTGCATCCATGGGGACTTAAAAGACTATCCTACTGCTATGGTGTCTCTGTCTACGGTTTCTGGCCGGTGGATCCACGAGGTGGCTGTTGCAACCCACCTCCACTATGAACTTATAGTAGGGAGAGACTTCCCGGGTTTCACGGCACTGTGGCCGGTTCCGAGAGTGACTGATATGCATGATACAGGGGTAACCCTAGCAGAATGGCCTGGCTCAGGGGGGAGACCAGAACCCTGGGAACCTGAGTCTAAAGGTCCCGCGGTAGGGGTGACCGCCACTTCGGTGGAAGAGGAGGAGACATCCCCTCTGAGTGTAATGGTGGGAGACACGGAGGACTTGCCGCCGGGGCCTGAGCTGGCAGACCTCAATGTCTCTGGGGGTAATTTTGGTACCGCGCAACACCGGGATCCGACCTTATCCCGGGCCTGGGAAAATGTGCTAATAATAGATGGTGAACCACAACAACCAGGGGCAGAGTCGGTGTTCCCCCGTTTTGTGGTCCATCAGGATATGTTGTATCGGGTAAACCAGCTGCGAGGTGAATCCATTGAACAGTTAGTGGTGCCTCAGGCTTATCGCAAACTCGTGTTAGAGTTAGCACACCAGCATGTTCTCGGGGGTCATCTGGGAGTGCAGAAAACCCAGGACCGGATATTACAACGGTTTTACTGGCCCAGTGTGTTTAAAGAGGTGGATGAGTTCTGTAAGTCTTGCCCGACCTGCCAGGCAACTAGCCCCCAGCACCTTTTTCGCAGTCCCTTGGTACCCCTCCCGATCATTGAGGTACCGTTTGAGCGAATCGCTATGGACCTGGTAGGTCCTGTACCAAAGTCCGCCCGGGGACACCAGCACATCTTGGTTGTCCTGGATTACGCTACTCGGTACCCGGAGGCAGTGCCACTGCGACATACTTCTGCGAAACTTATAGCTAAAGAGCTAATGGAGATGTTCTCCCGAGTGGGGCTACCTAAAGAGGTCCTGACTGACCAGGGGACCCCTTTTATGTCCAAGGTCATGAGGGAACTCTGCAAGTTGCTGCGTATAAAACAGTTACGGACGTCCGTGTACCATCCACAAACGGACGGACTGGTGGAAAGGTTTAATAAAACTCTAAAAACCATGTTAAAAAGGGTGGTGACCAAAGATGGAAAGGATTGGGACCTTCTTCTGCCCTATCTCATGTTCGCAGTGCGAGAGGTGCCCCAGGCCTCTACTGGGTTCTCGCCCTTCGAATTGCTATATGGCAGACATCCTCGTGGCTTGTTGGACGTAGCCAAGGAGGCATGGGAACAACAACCCACTCCACATAAAAGCGTCCTGGAATATGTTACCAAGATGCAACAGCGGATAGAGACCGTTTTGCCTCTTGTCAGGGAACATATGGAGGCCGCTCAGCGAGCCCAGAGTCGGATCTATAATCGGCCGGCTCGGGTCCGGAACTTTAACCCGGGTGATCGGGTTTTGGTTCTCGTGCCGACAGTGGACAGTAAGTTCCTAGCCAGGTGGCAGGGGCCCTACGAGGTGCGTGAAAAAATAGGAGAGGTAAATTACAGGGTACACCAGCCGGGGAGGCGAAAGCCGGAGCAGGTTTACCATGTTAATTTGCTAAAACCTTGGAAGGATAGGGAAACCTGTACGGAAGACAGCCCGCGACCGGGTTTTCTTGGACAAGAGGGTCCGGCTCCTAAGTCTGATGCAAGGGAAGCGGTTGCCACAGTAAAAATTGCTGACAGCCTCTCCTCTAAACAGGCTCAGGAAACCAGGGAGTTTGTTAGTCGGAACACGGATGTGTTCTCAGACCTCCCTGGACGTACTTCCGTAATCCAACATGACATTGTCACCGAGCCTCAGGCAAAAGTCCGGTTAAAAGCATATCGAGTACCCGAGGCTCGGCGAAAAGCCATCTCGGAGGAAGTGCAACTTATGTTGCGGTTGGATGTCATTGAGGAGTCTAAAAGTGAGTGGGCCAGTCCGATAGTGTTAATACCCAAGCCAGATGGGACACTGAGGTTCTGTAATGACTTCCGCAAGCTTAATGAGGTGTCCAAGTTTGACGCGTATCCCATGCCCCGAGTGGATGAGCTTATTGAAAGGTTGGGCCAAGCCCGGTATTTTTCTGTGTTAGACCTCACCAAAGGGTACTGGCAGGTACCCTTGACAGAGGCTGCCAAAGAAAAAACGGCTTTTGTCACGCCAGAGGGGCTTTATCAGTACAAGGTACTACCCTTTGGTCTGCATGGCGCCCCCGCCACGTTTCAAAGGCTAATGGATATTATACTCCGTCCACATCGTCGATACGCTTCGGCGTACCTGGACGATATCGTTATCCACAGCACCGACTGGGAAAGTCACCTACCTAAAGTACAGGCGGTAGTGGACTCCCTTAGAAAGGCGGGACTAACAGCTAACCCAAAGAAATGTGCAATAGGGTTAGAGGAGACTAAATACCTTGGGTATGTCATTGGACGTGGAGTCATTAAACCTCAAGTGAGCAAAATGGAGGCGATACGGAATTGGCCCCGACCTGCTACCTCTAGACAAGTCAGGTCATTCCTCGGAATGGTGGGCTATTACATGAGGTTTGTTCCCCATTTTGCCACTTTAGCGGCTCCATTGACAGGGCTTTTAAAGGGACGGAAGTCCGTGATAGTCCGCTGGAATGACCAGGCGGAAGAGGCTTTCTCCGCTTTGAAGTCGGCCCTGTGTGGGTCCCCGGTTTTGGTGACGCCCGACTTCAAGAGGGAATTTGTGGTCCAGACTGATGCCTCCGAAGTAGGCCTCGGTGCTGTACTGTCTCAGGAAGTCAACGGGGAGGAGCATCCCGTTGTCTTCCTCAGCCGTAAGCTCACTCCAGCGGAGACCCGGTACAGTATAGTGGAGAGAGAGTGCCTGGCCATCAAGTGGGCACTCGAGTCTCTCCGCTATTATCTGTTGGGGAGGAAATTCCGTCTGGTGACCGACCACTCCCGTCTCAAGTGGATGAGCCAGGCCAAAGAGAGGAATGCTCGGGTCACCAGGTGGTTCTTATCGCTACAAAACTTCAAATTCACAGTAGAACACAGGGCAGGCCGGTTACAGGGAAACGCGGATGCCCTGTCCCGAGTACACTGTCTGGCGTGTGTTCCCCCCCTCAGGGTTGAACAAAGGGGGGAGGTATGTAGGAAGGTGCAAGGGTCCGTCATTGACGGAAGGTACGTGTCACCGAGGTTCCTGGCCTCGGTGAGATAAGAACCGGTTATTTTATGTGTCAGCAGCAGCTAGTGCTCGCTGACACTGTTTATTCTTAGTGTGGCTGAAAAGCCGATCCGGGCCGGTTCTTATTGGGAGCAGCCAAAGAGCAGGGTGGGTGGCTGTTCCCCGCGTCCAGGCCAGGTTTTGGGCTGGGGTTTAAAAACCCAGCCAGCAGCTCAGCTGGGTGTGGTATGTTCCTCCAAGTAAAAGTGGTGCTGTGAAGGCTCTGTGTTTTTGGGGAGCTGCATGAGAGCCACCAGCCGGAAGCCAGGCACCCTAAAAGCCGGCTGTGGATATTCAGGTGACGTGTACGTCTTGAGTTCTGTGGACTTTGGCCATGTGAAATAACATGGGGATTTTCTGTGGTGTGCATTAACACCAGGACTCTGCCAAGTGTTTATGTTATTTTTTCCTTGTTGTGTGAATAAACACTGACTTTTCCGTTACTACCGTGTTCTTGCCTCTGTACTGCGTTCGCTTACCCTGCCTACCAGAGCGAATCCCCACACCTTGTACATAGGAGCATTATTATAGTAGTTATATTCTTGTACATAGGAGCAGTATTATAGTAGTTATAACCTTGTACATAGGAGGCAGTATTATAGTAGTTATATCCTTGTATATAGGAGCAGTATTATAGTAGTTATATCATTGTACATAGGAGCAGTATTATAGTAGTTATATCCTTGTACATAGGAGCATTATTATAGTAGTTATATTCTTGTACATAGGAGCAGTATTATAGTAGTTATAACCTTGTACATAGGAGCAGTATTATAGTAGTTATATACTTGTACATAGGAGCAGTATTATAGTAGTTATGTTCTTGTATATAGAAGCAGTATTATAATAGTTATATTCTTGTATATAGGAGCAGTATTATAGTAGTTATATTCTTGTACATAGGAGCAGAATAATAGTAGTTATATTCTTGTACATAGGAGCAGTATTATAGTAGTTATATTATTGTACATAGGAGCAGTATTATAGTAGTTATATCCTTGTACATAGGAGCATTATTATAGTAGTTATATTCTTGTACATAGGAGCAGTATTATAGTAGTTATATTCTTGTACATAGGGGCAGTATTATAGTAGTTATATTCTTGTACATAGGAGGCAGTATTATAGTAGTTATAACCTTGTACATAGGAGCAGTATTATAGTAGTTATATACTTGTACATAGGAGCAGTATTATAGTAGGTATATTCTTGTACATAGGAGCAGAATAATAGTAGTTATATTCTTGTACATAGAAGCAGTATTATAGTAGTTACGGTATATTATTGTACATAGGAACAGTATTATAGTAGTTATATTCTTGCACATAGGAGCAGTATTATAGTAGTTATATTCTTGTACATAGGAGCAGTATTATAGTAGTTATATTCTTGTAGATAGGAGCAGTATTATAGTAGTTATATTTTTGTACATATGAGGTAGTATTATAGTAGTTATATTCTTGTACATAGGAGCAGTATTACAGTAGTTATATTTTGTACATAGGAGGCAGTATTATAGTAGTTATATTCTTATACAGAGGAGCAGTATTATAGTAGTTATATTATTGTACAGAGGAGCAGTATTATAGTAGTCATATTCTTGTACATAGGAGCAGTATTATAGTAGTTATATTCTTGTACATAGGAGCAGAATAATAGTAGTTATATTCTTGTACATAGGAGCAGTATTATAGTAGTTATATTCTTGTACATAGAAGCAGTATTATAGTAGTTACGGTATATTATTGTACATAGGAACAGTATTATAGTAGTTATATTCTTGCACATAGGAGCAGTATTATAGTAGTTATATTCTTGTACATAGGAGCAGTATTATAGTAGTTATATTCTTGTAGATAGGAGCAGTATTATAGTAGTTATATTTTTGTACATAGGAGGTAGTATTATAGTAGTTATATTCTTGTACATAGGAGCAGTATTACAGTAGTTATATTTTGTACATAGGAGGCAGTATTATAGTAGTTACATTCTTGTACATAGGAGCAGTATTATAGTAGTTATATTATTGTACAGAGGAGCAGTATTATAGTAGTCATATTCTTGTACATAGGAGCAGTATTATAGTAGTTATATTCTTGTACATAGGAGCAGTATTATAGTAGTTATATTCTTGTACATAAGAGCAATATTATAGTAGTTATATCCTTGTACATAGGAGCAGTATTATAGTAGTTATATCCTTGTACAGAGGAGGCAGTATTATAGTAGTTATATTCTTGTACATAGGAGGCAGTATTATAGTAGTTATATTCTTGTACATAGAAGGCAGTATTATAGTAGTTATATTCTTGAACATAGAAGCAGTATTATAGTAGTTATATTCTTGTACATAGAAGGTAGTATTATAGTAGTTATATTCTTGTACATTTGAGCAGTATTATAGCAGTTATATTCTTGTACATAGGAGGCAGTATTATAGTAGTAATATTCTTGTACATAGGAGGCAGTATTATAGTAGTTATATTCTTGTACATAGGAGCAGTATTATAGTAGTTATATTCTTGTACATAGAAGCAGTATTATAGTAGTTACGGTATATTATTGTACATAGGAACAGTATTATAGTAGTTATATTCTTGCACATAGGAGCAGTATTATAGTAGTTATATTCTTGTACATAGGAGCAGTATTATAGTAGTTATATTCTTGTAGATAGGAGCAGTATTATAGTAGTTATATTTTTGTACATAGGAGGTAGTATTATAGTAGTTATATTCTTGTACATAGGAGCAGTATTACAGTAGTTATATTTTGTACATAGGAGGCAGTATTATAGTAGTTACATTCTTGTACATAGGAGCAGTATTATAGTAGTTATATTATTGTACAGAGGAGTAGTATTATAGTAGTCATATTCTTGTACATAGGAGCAGTATTATAGTAGTTATATTCTTGTACATAGGAGC
The DNA here is from genome assembly GCF_014858855.1 of Bufo gargarizans. Lineage (NCBI taxonomy): Eukaryota > Metazoa > Chordata > Amphibia > Anura > Bufonidae > Bufo > Bufo gargarizans. Next base: position 10,678,612 of record NC_058090.1, on the reverse strand, counting down.
AGTATTATAGTAGTTATATTCTTGTACATAAGAGCAATATTATAGTAGTTATATCCTTGTACATAGGAGCAGTATTATAGTAGTTATATCCTTGTACAGAGGAGGCAGTATTATAGTAGTTATATTCTTGTACATAGGAGCATTATTATAGTAGTTATATTCTTGTACATAGGAGCAGTATTATAGTAGTTATAACCTTGTACATAGGAGCAGTATTATAGTAGTTATATACTTGTACATAGGAGCAGTATTATAGTAGTTATGTTCTTGTATATAGAAGCAGTATTATAATAGTTATATTCTTGTATATAGGAGCAGTATTATAGTAGTTATATTCTTGTACATAGGAGCAGAATAATAGTGGTTATATTCTTGTACATAGGAGCAGTATTATAGTAGTTATATTATTGTACATAGGAGCAGTATTATAGTAGTTATATCCTTGTACATAGGAGCATTATTATAGTAGTTATATTCTTGTACATAGGAGCAGTATTATAGTAGTTATATTCTTGTACATAGGGGCAGTATTATAGTAGTTATATTCTTGTACATAGGAGGCAGTATTATAGTAGTTATAACCTTGTACATAGGAGCAGTATTATAGTAGTTATATACTTGTACATAGGAGCAGTATTATAGTAGTTATGTTCTTGTATATAGAAGCAGTATTATAATAGTTATATTCTTGTATATAGGAGCAGTATTATAGTAGTTATATTCTTGTACATAGGAGCAGAATAATAGTAGTTATATTCTTGTACATAGAAGCAGTATTATAGTAGTTACGGTATATTATTGTACATAGGAACAGTATTATAGTAGTTATATTCTTGCACATAGGAGCAGTATTATAGTAGTTATATTCTTGTACATAGGAGCAGTATTATAGTAGTTATATTCTTGTAGATAGGAGCAGTATTATAGTAGTTATATTTTTGTACATAGGAGGTAGTATTATAGTAGTTATATTCTTGTACATAGGAGCAGTATTACAGTAGTTATATTTTGTACATAGGAGGCAGTATTATAGTAGTTATATTCTTATACAGAGGAGCAGTATTATAGTAGTTATATTATTGTACAGAGGAGCAGTATTATAGTAGTCATATTCTTGTACATAGGAGCAGTATTATAGTAGTTATATTCTTGTACATAGGAGCAGAATAATAGTAGTTATATTCTTGTACATAGGAGCAGTATTATAGTAGTTATATTCTTGTACATAGAAGCAGTATTATAGTAGTTACGGTATATTATTGTACATAGGAACAGTATTATAGTAGTTATATTCTTGCACATAGGAGCAGTATTATAGTAGTTATATTCTTGTACATAGGAGCAGTATTATAGTAGTTATATTCTTGTAGATAGGAGCAGTATTATAGTAGTTATATTTTTGTACATAGGAGGTAGTATTATAGTAGTTATATTCTTGTACATAGGAGCAGTATTACAGTAGTTATATTTTGTACATAGGAGGCAGTATTATAGTAGTTACATTCTTGTACATAGGAGCAGTATTATAGTAGTTATATTATTGTACAGAGGAGCAGTATTATAGTAGTTATATTCTTGTACAGAGGAGCAGTATTATAGTAGTTATATTCTTGTACATAGGAGCAGTATTATAGTAGTTATATTCTTGTACATAGAGCAAGTATTATAGTAGTTATATTCCTTGTACATAGGAGCAGTATTATAGTAGTTATATCCTTGTACAGAGGAGGCAGTATTATAGTAGTTATATTCTTGTACATAGGAGGCAGTATTATAGTAGTTATATTCTTGTACATAGAAGGCAGTATTATAGTAGTTATATTCTTGAACATAGAAGCAGTATTATAGTAGTTATATTCTTGTACATAGAAGGTAGTATTATAGTAGTTATATTCTTGTACATTTGAGCAGTATTATAGCAGTTATATTCTTGTACATAGGAGGCAGTATTATAGTAGTAATATTCTTGTACATAGGAGGCAGTATTATAGTAGTTATATTCTTGTACATAGGAGCAGTATTATAGTAGTTATATTCCTGTACATAGGGGGCAGTATTATAGTAGTTATATTCTTGTACATAGGAGCTGTATTATAGTAGTTATAGTCTTGTACATAGGAGCAGTATTATAGTAGTTATATTCTTGTACATAGGAGCAGTATTATAGTAGTTATATTCTTGTACATAGGAGCAGTATTATAGTAGTTATATTCTTGTACATAGGATGCAACATTATAGTAGTTATATTCTTGTACATAGGTGCAGTATTATAGTAGTTAAATTCTTGTACATAGGAGGCAATTTTTATTAGTATAAGCAAACATAACAATGCATTCAATCGGAATGAACTGAAATCATACATATCCAACAGTATAAATATTATTGATAATAACTTAAAGGGACACTGACAGCCCCAATTAGCATATTTAGGTATATATACGTGAGTACAGGTCTTATAAAGTCTATTAAAATGATCTAAGTATCCCACCTGTCCACCTTATAAGTACCAAAATATAAAGTTATATAACCTGCTTGTCCGGTCACTAATCTGCCCAAGGGGCGGCGTTTCATCACAAAATGCGCCCAGCCAGCCCCTCCCAACTGCCAGTCTGAAGCGCCGCCCAGCTCATTAATATTCACTTAGCTGGGCGGCGGCTACAACTCTCCCGACTCAAGTGCTGCAGCCTCTGCTTTATGCGCATGCGCCGGGCACTTGAGTCGGGAGAGTTGTAGCCGCCCAGCTAAGTGAATATTGATGAGCTGGGCGGGGCTTCAGAACGGCAGTTAGGAGTGGCTGGCTGGGCGCATTTTGTGATGAAACGCCGCCCCTTGGGCAGATTGGTGACCGGACAATCAGGTTATATAACTTTATATTTCGGTATTTATAAGGTGGACAGGGGGGATACTTAGATCATTTTAATAGACTTTATAAGACCTGTACTCACGTATATATACCTAAATATGCTAATTGGGGCTGTCAGTGTCCCTTTAACAATAGTCAATCGCTGTTAAAGGGAAAGAAAGTAAATAAATCAGCAATAAACACAATTCCATTATGAAGATTACTCCACATCCACCATATGTACATTCCTCCATAACATCCTGTTTCTCTTTCTTTTCCTACATTCTGAGTTCTTTATCCACCTCAGCTCTGACAGGATCAGGTTCACCGCTTACCTGTGATGAAACGGCTCGTTATGTATGGACACTTTTGTTCTGGTATGCCAGTGATAAAATTTAACAATGGTTATAATCAGGTACATGGTCCCCCGGTCAATGTCAGGCATACTGGCTGGTACCCCATAGATGATGTCTGAGTATGTAAAACTCTGTAGTCTAGTGATCTTTAACCTGGAGGATACTTCCTGACATGTTTTCTGTCCTTCCTCTCAGATATAAAATGTGCCATTGTCTCCTCCTGTTGACATCCTAAGGGACACTTACGCTCTGACACACTAAGATGTTTTAGATTCCCCTTAACATAAAGCTTTCCATGCAAGGACAGCCAGGTTATATAAAAAAAAATTTGCGGGGAGCCTCACTCAATTAAGAAACCTCAGACTTTCTTTTAGGGTTGTGTTTGTACAGTCTTTAAATGCTGGCTGTATATAAAAAAAAGTCCTAAATATGGTAAAATACAGCTCTTTCCTGGTCTTACTCTCAATACACACTTGATTAATCCTCCAATTTCTTAGGCACCTATGACCATATTCCAGATACTGGGGGAGGTAGTCACGAGTCAATCGACCCCTCTTGAGACTGCCGCCTTGCACCCAAGACTCTGCAAAAGGCAATATCTAATCCCTGACACTGTTCACCCACAGGGAGCTGTTCTCTGAGTCCAGGTCACCAAAATTAACTTTTAGGAACAAGGAGTCAAAGAACACTGTTGGATTTATCGGTGACGGATGAGGTATGGGGGGGAACACCACACCTACAACAGGAGAGAAGGCAAAAGCCACCAGGACTCAATGCTAGGGAAAGGGTAACCACCTATAGAACCCTACTCCTTGCCCTGACTCCTATCCGTATGGGCACACCATGAAGGTAGGAATGCCCATACACCGGAATCTGGAGGACCTGGAGACCCTAAAGAGCCCTATGGGTATTGGCAGGGCTTGAGACGACCTGTTCCTTCCCAGATGAATGAACCAGCATCTCCCTGAGGCCTAGTAACTACAGGCACGGGAAGAGACAACAAAACACAAAGGAATGAGACACTCAACTTCTGTAGAGAGATGGATGAGCACCAGAGAGGACAACACACCAACTCTTCCAAAACCAAATGAAACTATCAACCGCATAGCCAGAAGGGTGAGGTCAGACTATATAGGGGAGGTGTAATGACCACTAAGCTACACCTGAAGCAAGGGGTGTGGTCACTGACAACAGCAACACAGGAGCAAGAGAAGCTGTTATATCCCTTCACGTGCAGGCAGTCTCTTTGATCTTCTAACATCTGTCACGGAAGGGACCTTGACATCATCATTTCCAGCCCACTCTCTCTCTGTAGGTAGGTGATCCCTCTTTTTACTGGGTTCAACCTGTTCCCCCAAAGAAGCTGGAAGAACAGGCTAAAGAGCCTAGCCAAGAAAGATTCTGGCAAAGGAAAGACAAAAGAGAAATACAAGAAGACAGGGACCAGGTAAGTCTTCAGCATTTTAACCCTTTCTCTATAGGTCAGCCTCTAGTTCTTCCATCGCTGAACCTTTGCATTTCCGGCTTCCAATCTTTCTTCCCAATTTAGCCTGGTATTATCGTCCCTTCTGAATTTAACCCCTATGATCTTAATATAGGTGGAGGCTTTCGCAAATTGTGGCAGATAGAATTCTGGAACAGAATTCAGTGTCAAGAAAGCTTAACTCTTCTCAAGGTTGATGTAACGGGGTGCCGAAGGCGCACTCGGTCTCCCATCAGCCGCAGACCTGCTGCTTAGCTTTGGGAGCAAGGATCTGTGTTTGACCTCGTTCCCAGGGCGGCTTTGCTAGCTGGGAGGCTCCCTGCTCCTAGGTCTGCCTTGAGCGCCGAGCTGATCACTCGGTGCTCGACTGGTCGGTCTGTCGGTCATGTGACGCTGGCCACGTCACATGACCCTCACTCCCCACTATAAATACAGGCAGCCTGCTGGCCACAGGTTGCCTGTTAATTTCTATGTTCCTGGCTATTTGTTGGACTACTGAATACTCACCTGATCCTGTTCCCTGACGATCCTTTGCCTGCTCCTCCTGTACTGCGCATCCGTCCTGGTATTGTGACCTCGGCTCCCACCTGACTACTCTTTGCGGACTCCTCTGGTACTTCTCTACTCTCCTGGTATTTGACCCTGCTTCTCCTGACCATTCTTTGCTTAACCCTTTGTACTGCGTAGCTCTCTTGGTTCTGACCCGGTCCGTTCATGTTCCGTATTTTGTCTTGTCTGTCTTTCCTGCACATATCCTAAGTAAGGGACTGTCGTCCAGTTGTCCCCTGTCATCAGGACTCGTGAGGCAAGTAGGCAGGGGTGAGGGTGGAGCGCAGTGGTCACTATTCTTCCCCCTGTGTGTGTGTGGACGTGACCATTACAGTTGACCAGAGATCCAGAGGCCTCCGAGTAGCTTCTGATGGCTGCAGACAACATCTGCACCTCACGAGGCTCAGATAACACAACAGTCACATCATCTGCATAGGCACCAACACTCAGAGGCAAGAAAATCACATTCCTGCAGCGACCTCAAGAACGGGTCTAAGGCAAACACATACAGCAGTGGACTCAACGGGCAACCCTGTCTCACCCCCGCCTCAACTCTGAACGTGTCACCCTGCCAACCATTCACCAGAGGAAAGCTCCCTGTCTCTCTGTACAAAGTTTTCAGCCAATCTACAAATTGTCCCGGAATACCATACTTTGACAAAGTTGCCCATAGATACTCATGGTCTACTCTGTCAATGGCTTTAGCCTGGTCAAGCCCAACAACATATCTCCCACACCTCAGAGCTTTACATCTCTCAAACATCTCCCTTATTGAGGTGACTGCTCCAGAGATGTTCCGCTCTTTTACTGCGCCGAACTGACAGCCTGCCAACAGCGCCTGGGACAAACAGACTAATCTAGAGAACAGGATTTTTGCCAGAATCTTCCTGTCAATATTCAAGAGGGCAATCGGCCTCCAGTTCTTGATGTCTCTAGGCTCCTTATCTTTAGAAAGCAAAATCAACGAGGACACCCTCATGGACCGAGGCATCAAGGGATTTTCTAGATTTTTGTACACATCCACGAGGATTGGAGCCAAGTGGTCTCTGAATTTCTTATAAAATTCTGCTGTTATACCATCGGGACCTGGTGCCTTCTTCAGATGTAATTAATAAGTGGCCACTTTAACCTCCCCCCACCGTCAATTCTGCTGTTAAAGGAGAAAAGTCCAAATTATTAGTATCAGGGCCTGGAGTTGCCTTCAAGAATTAAGTCATCTTCTCTTAACCCATAAACGTCCTCTGAAATAAGTCAGCATAGGAAGATCTCACTACTTACAGGATACCCTCCCAAGATTCCTGCAAAACGCCCTGGGAGTCAGTGAGACCTGTGACCGCTTTGTTCACCACATGCTCCCGGCAGTTCTCAAAGGGATCAGGTGACCCTAAGGTTCCATAATCTTGTTCCAGAACCAAGGAGGTGTGTCTCTGTTGAACTGAAACTGCTTTATCTCAGATTTCAGTCGGCTGATCTTTTATTGGTCCCCCATCTGCCGAATATAGTGACTCTAATTCTTTCCACAACTTGAGATACTGGCTGTACTTTCTCTTCCCTTTCTTAAATGACAGTTTCCTCAAGAGGGATCTGATCTCCTCCTTGACGTCCTCCCACCAGTCAGGCAAGTTATCATAAAAGTCCACTCTCTCTAGTTGTTGCTGAAAAACTAAGTGGACACAGTCCTGGACATAAGGATCCTCCAGGAGACTGGAGTTAAGTCTACATAACCCTCTACCAACATCTGGACGCTTAGTGGCCCCTAAGCAGAAAGACAAGGCCAAGTGATCAGAGAAAGGGATGATTTTCTCACAACCCCATTAACCACTTCTGTAGGATTTACAAAAGCCATATCAACTACTTCTGTCTGCACACGAGTATGTAAAAGTTTGCTTTCTACCACCCTGTGTGAACATATCGCTGAGGCCTGCTTGCTGGATCATGCTATTAAGGAACTCGGAGTCCCTGGTCACTGCTCGGCCAGAGGATCTGTCACCCGATATCCTAGTGACATTGAAATCTCTAGCCAACACCACTGGGACAGGTAAAAAGATACTGCTTAACCTCAATAAATAACTGGATCCTTTCCGTCACTAACTGTGGGCTATATATATTAATGAGCCAGAGTCTTCTACCATGGATTGTGACCTCCAGGACCAGACATTGACCCATAATAACTTCTGTCAGTCTATGTACAGTCACATCATTGGTGGTGAACAATATAGCAACAGAAAGAAGGATCAGACCTCCATTCCTTCTCAGCCTCACGTAGAAGTCCTGATGTGGTCAGACATGTCTCCTGTAAGAAGATGACGTCCACATCAAGAGATCTCAGGTGGTCATACACTATGTGCCTTGTCTTTCTTAATTTAATACAATTTACATAGAGCTTACGGTCGTACACAGCTACACAGTTTGTGTCCTTTCAGCTCCTCCATTTTCCTTACCAGGGCAGGGATCTCCTCTTCTAGCTGCAGCTCAGGTGCACGGGTCTCTCTTGTTTGGTGTCCAGTCTTGGGCAGCTTCTAAGGCTGTTTGAACTCAGCAGACCTGGACCCTCCATGAGATTTCTCTAAAGATCTCTCTTGCACCACATCCATATATCTTTCAGCATTTTTGCTGCTGCCACCTCCAAACTGAGACCTGGTGCGGCCTAAGTGTGCCATGCTGCTCTCCTCACACCCTCACAACCGTTACTCCATCTTTCTTACTTGCACTTAATGCACTGGTGTTTCTTCCATTCTGGTCATTTCTTGTCACTGGATTCACTTTTTGACTTGTATCCATACTGGATAGAGCCTGGGAGTTTACTCCCAGTAGAGGCCTGGAAGTCTGGGCCTTGCATTAGGAACATCCCTGCCCAGGAAGTCCCCTCTCTGGGCTTGCTCCAGACATGAGGATAACCACCAACACATGACCTCACAGCTAGGAGGCAGTATTATAGTATAGTATATATATTATAGTAGTTATATTCTTGTACACAGGAGCAGTATTATAGTAGTTATATTCTTGTACATAGGAGGCAGTATTATAGTAGTTATATTCTTATACATAGGAGCAGTATTATAGTAGTTATATTCTTGTATATAGGAGCAGTATTATAGTAGTTATATTCTTGTACATAGGAGCAGTATTATAGTAGTTATATTCTTGTACATAGGAGCAGTATTATAGTAGTTATATTCTTATACATAGGAGCAGTATTATAGTAGTTATATTCTTGTATATAGGAGCAGTATTATAGTAGTTATATTCTTGTACATAGGAGCAGTATTATAGTAGTTATATTCTTGTACATAGGAGCAGTATTATAGTAGTTACATTCTTATACATAGGAGCAGTATTATAGTAGTTATATTCTTGTATATAGGAGCAGTATTATAGTAGTTATATTCTTGTACATAGGAGCAGTATTATAGTAGTTATATTCTTGTACACAGGAGCAGTATTATAGTAGTTATATTTTTGTACATAGGAGGCAGTATTATAGTAGTTATATTCTTGTACATAGGAGCAGTATTATAGTAGTTATATTCTTGTACATGTGTCACCGCCAGACATCTGAGAAGCTCTGACAGACGTTCTTCAGAACCTCCTGCTTGCATGCCATCGTGCCTCGACTGTATGACACCTGAACACCCTATAATAGTGAGGGGACACGACCACCGGCTCCCTACACTTAATACGGAGGGAGTCAGGGTCACCTAGGATCAAGCAAACAGGAAAACACAAATTAATGAACAGACTTATATGTAGAAGTATAAGTTGTAGCATCCAGCATGTACACACTCCACGAAGTTGTATAAACCGCAAAGTGATGCAGTATGGGGATTTAACCACTTCAGCCCCGCTAGGTGAAACCCCCTTCATGACCAGGCCACTTTTTACACTTCGGCACTACACTCCTTTCACCGTTTATCGCTCGGTCATGCAACTTACCACCCAAATGAATTTTACCTCCTTTTCTTCTCACTAATGGAGCTTTCATTTGGTGGTATTTTATTGCTGCTGACATTTTTACTTTTTTTGCTGTGAAATTTTGCAAAAAAAACGACATCCATATATAAATTTTTCGCTAAATTTATAGTTCTACATGTCTTTGATAAAAAAAAAATGTTTGGGCAAAAAAAAAATGGTTTGGGTAAAAGTTATAGCATTTACAAACTATGGTACAAAAATGTGAATTTCCGCTTTTTGAAACGGCTCTGATTTTCTGAGCACCTGTCATGTTTCCTGAGGTTCTACAATGCCCAAACAGTAGAAAAACCCCACAAATGACCCCATTTCGGAAAGTAGACACCCTAAGGTATTCGCTGATGGGCATAGTGAGTTCATAGAACTTTTTATTTTTTGTCACAAGTTAGCGGAAAATGATGATGATTTTTATTTTTTTATTTTTTTCTTACAAAGTCTCATATTCCACTAACTTGCGACAAAAAATAAAAAATTCTAGGAACTCACCATGCCCCTCACAGAATACCTTGGGGTGTCTTCTTTCCAAAATGGGGTCACTTGTGGGGTAGTTATACTGCCCTGGCAATTTAGGGGCCCAAATGTGTGAGAAGAACTTTGCAATCAAAATGTGTAAGAAATGACCGGTGAAATCCGAAAGGTGCACTTTGGAATATGTGCCCCTTTGCCCACCTTGGCATCAAAAAAGTGTCACACATGTGGTATCGCCGTACTCAGGAGAAGTTGGGGAATGTGTTTTGGGGTGTCATTTTACATATAACCATGCTGGGTGAGAGAAATATCTTGGCAAAAGACAACTTTTCCCATTTTTTTATACAAAGTTGGCATTTGACCAAGATATTTTTCTCACCCAGCATGGGTATATGTAAAATGACACCCCAAAACACATTGCCCAACTTCTCCTGAGTACGGCGATACCAGATGTGTCACACTTTTTTGCTGCCAAGGTGGGCAAAGGGGCACATATTCCAAAGTGCACCTTTCGGATTTTGCAGGGCATTTTTTACACATTTTGATTGCAAAGTTCTTCTCACACATTTGGGCCCCTAAATTGCCAGGGCAGTATAACTACCCCACAAGTGACCCCATTTTGGAAAGAAGACACCCCAAGGTATTCCGTGAGGGGCATGGCGAGTTCCTAGAATTTTTTATTTTTTGTCGCAAGTTAGTGGAATATGAGACTTTGTAAGGAAAAAAGAAAAAAAAAGAAAAATCATCATTTTCCGCTAAATTGTGACAAAAAATAAAAAATTCTAGGAACTCGCCGTGCCCCCCACGGAATACCTTGGGGTGTCTTCTTTCCAAAATGGGGTCACTTGTGGCGTAGTTATACTGCCCTGGCAATTTAGGGGCCCAAATGTGTAAGAAGTACCTTGAAATCAAAATGTGTAAAAAATGGCCTGCGAAATCCGAAAGGTGCCCCTTTGCCCACCTTGGCTGCAAAAAAGTGTGACACATCTGGTATCGCCGTACTCAGGAGAAGTTGGGCAATGTGTTTTGGGGGGTCATTTTACATATACCCATGCTGGGTGAGAGAAATATCTTGGCAAAAGACAACTTTTCCCATTTTTTTATACAAAGTTGGCATTTGACCAAGATATTTTTCTCACCCAGCATGGATATATGTAAAATGACACCCCAAAACACATTCCCCAACTTCTCCTGAGTACGGCGATACCAGATGTGTGACACTTTTTTGCAGCCTAGATGCGCAAAGGGGCCCAAATTCCTTTTAGGAGGGCATTTTTAGACATTTGGATCCCAGACTTCTTCTCACACTTTCGGGCCCCTAAAAAGCCAGGGCAGTATAAATACCCCACATGTGACCCCACTTTGGAAAGAAGACACCCCAAGGTATTCAATGAGGGGCATGGCGAGTTCCTAGAATTTTTTTTTTTTTTGCATAAGTTAGCGGATATTGATTTTTTTTTGTTTTTTTTCTCACAAAGTCTCACTTTCCGCTAACTTAGGACAAAAATTTCAATCTTTCATGGACTCAATATGCCCCTCACGGAATACCTTGGGGTGTCTTCTTTCCGAAATGGGGTCACATGTGGGGTATTTATACTGCCCTGGCTTTTTAGGGGCCCTAAAGCGTGAGAAGAAGTCTGGAATATAAATGTCTAAAAATGTTTACGCATTTGGATTCCGTGAGGGGTATGGTGCGTCCATGTGAGATTTTATTTTTTGGCACAAGTTAGTGGAATATGAGACTTAGTAAGAAAAAACAAAAACAAACAAAAAATGTCCGCTAACTTGTGCCCAAAAAAATGGCTGAATGGAGCCTTACCAGGGGGGGAGTGATCAATGACAGGGGGGTGATCAATGACAGGGGGGTGATCACCCATATAGACTCCCTGATCACCCCCCTGTCATTGATCACCCCCCCTGTAAGGCTCCATTCAGACATCCGCATGATTTTTTACGGATCCATGGATACATGGATCGGATCCACAGAACGCATGCGGACGTCTGAATGGAGCCTTACAGGGGGGGTGATCAGTGACAGGGGGGTGATCACCCTGATCACCCCCTGTCATTGATAACCCCCCTGTAAGGCTCCATTCAGACGTCCGCATGCGTTCTGTGGATCCGATCCATGTATCCATGGATCCGTAAAAAATCATGCGGATGTCTGAATGGAGCCTTACAGGGGGGAGTGATCAATGACAGGGGGGTGATCAATGACAGGGGGGTGATCACCCATATAGACTCCCTGATCACCCCCCTGTCATTGATCACCCCCCCTGTAAGGCTCCATTCAGACATCCGCATGATTTTTTACGGATCCATGGATACATGGATCGGATCCACAGAACGCATGCGGACGTCTGAATGGAGCCTTACAGGGGGGTTATCAATGACCGGGGGTGATCAGGGTAATCAGGGTGATCACCCCCCTGTCACTGATCACCCCCCCTGTAAGGCTCCATTCAGACATCCGCATGATTTTTTACGGATCCATGGATCGGATCCACAGAACGCATGCGGACGTCTGAATGGAGCCTTACAGGGGGGTTATCAATGACAGGGGGTGATCAGGGTAATCAGGGTGATCACCCCCCTGTCACTGATCACCCCCCCTGTAAGGCTCCATTCAGACATCCGCATGATTTTTTACGGATCCATGGATCGGATCCACAGAACGCATGCGGACGTCTGAATGGAGCCTTACAGGGGGGTTATCAATGACAGGGGGTGATCAGGGTGATCACCCCCCTGTCACTGATCACCCCCCCTGTAAGGCTCCATTCAGACATCCGCATGATTTTTTACGGATCCATGGATACATGGATCGGATCCACAGAACGCATGCGGACGTCTGAATGGAGCCTTACAGGGGGGTTATCAATGACAGGGGGTGATCAGGGTAATCAGGGTGATCACCCCCCTGTCACTGATCACCCCCCCTGTAAGGCTCCATTCAGACGTCCGCATGATTTTTACGGATCCATGGATACATGGATCGGATCCGTAAAAATCATGCGGACGTCTGAATGGAGCCTGACAGGGGGGTGATCAATGACAGGGGGTGATCAGGGAGTGTATATGGGTGATCACCCGCCTGTCATTGATCACCCCCCTGTAAGGCTCCATTCAGACGTCCGCATGATTTTTACGGATCCATGGATACATGGATCGGATCCGTAAAAATCATGCGGACGTCTGAACGGAGCCTGACAGGGGGGTGATCAATGACAGGGCGGTGATCAATGACAGGGGGGTGATCAGGGAGTTTATATGGGGTGATCAGGGGTTTATAAGGGGTTAATAAGTGACGGGGGAGGGGGGGGGTGTAGTGTAGTGTAGTGTGGTGTTTGGTGGGACTGTACTGACCTACCTGAGTCCTCTGGTGGTCGATCCTAACAAAAGGGACCACCAGAGGACCAGGTAGGAGGTATATTAGACGCTGTTATGAAAACAGCGTCTAATATACCTGTTAGGGGTTAAAAAATTCGGATCTCCAGCCTGCCAGCGAGCGATCGCCGCTGGCAGGCTGGAGATCCACTCGCTTACCTTCCGTTCCTGTGAGCGCGCGCGCCTGTGTGCGCGCGTTCACAGGAAATCTCGCGTCTCGCGAGATGACGCGCCGATGCGTCCAGGAGGAGAAAAGCAACCACCTTCCGGACGCATCGGCGCGTTAGGCGGTCCGGAGGTGGTTAAAGGGATGCAATCAGTACAACTAGATGACAGCCGAGAGAGGGAAACGAGATGACAAAACGAAAGCAAAACAAAAGAACCTCAAGCAGGAGGTTCTGAAGAACGTCTGTCAGAGCTTCTCAGATGTCTGGCGGTGACAACATGGGAGCAGTATTATAGTAGTTATATTCTTGTATATAGGAGCAGTATTATAGTTGTTATATTCTTTCATATAGGAGCAGTATTATAGTAGTTATATTCTTGTACATAGGAGCAGTATTATAGTAGTTATATTCTTGTACATAGGAGCAGTATTATAGTAGTTATATTCTTGTACATAGGAGCAGTATTATAGTTGTTATATTCTTTCATATAGGAGCAGTATTATAGTAGTTATATTTTTGTACATAGGAGACCGTATTACTGATAGAGTATATATAGTATTATAGTAGTTAAACACTTAAAGCTCATGCACACAACCGTATGCCCTTCGAGACATACGGTCCGTGAGCGGGCCATATGTTCCGGAGTAGCATACATGTGCGCACGGGAATGCCCGCTGGACTATTGTCCTGCACTCATAAGATCATATGAGTGCAGGACAATAGCCCTGCGGCTGACCCGATGCGATGTATGCTGCTCCAGGACATATGGCGGCCCGCATGTGCATGAGCCCTTACTACTATAAAGGAGATTAATTTCAATAGATATGTTTTTGGGATATTGAGGAGTTAAATTTTGTTTTCCATCCAGAATAATAATTGATCTCTGGACTGTACTAGGCAGAATGCAGAGAGGTGATTTCATGTGATATGATCTCTAGAAATATTCTCCTGTATATTAGTTCTCATATAAAGGGCACCAGACAATCAATTATATGAAATAATGTTTAATCACATAATATGTTTGCCGCCCTAATGGAGATTTTATGATGAATGTCTGTACAGGGAATGTAAATTACTTGGATAGTTGCTTGACAGGAAGAGTTATTTGCTATACAAGTGCCGTTACTAGGATCATAAAACATCTTATAAATGATACAATAGTTAAAACAGATGAAACAGAGCTATTTCATGGATTCACCTCCTCTCCAGCATTCATTGTATTTTCCCCTATATTAAGTCCAGCTGCAGGTTTACATCGGCCCCTTCATGTTCACATAGTTGTATTACCATGCTATAAATGTAGCTGCCGAATCCACAACAAAATTTCATACATTTTCCATGCAGAGTTTGTTCCAGATTTTAATCGGGTTTTTAGTCCTTTAGTTATATTTTGATGGTAAGTTTCACATGGAATCCGCACAAATAGTGCACATGCTTTTTTTTTTAGGTGAAGTGAAATTTAAACCATGTGAACTGCCGCACGGATTTTCCATTGGAAATAATGGGAGGGAGATTGAGAGAGGATTCAGCGCAGATTTTGGTGCAGAGAATGTGCCAAATTCTGCCTTTAAAACCTACCCTGTGAATATCGCCCAAATCCATAAGTGAATTCGCCATGGATTGTGCTGTGGACTAGGGATGAGCGAACTCGAACTGTATAGTTCGGGTTCGTACCGAATTTTGGGGTGTCCGTGACACGGACCCGAACCCGGACATTTTCGTAAAAGTTCGGGTTCGGTGTTCGTCGCTTTCTTCGCGCTTTTGTGACGCTTTCTTGGCGCTTTTTGAAAGGCTGCAAAGCAGCCAATCAACAAGCGTCATACTACTTGCCCCAAGAGGCCATCACAGCCATGCCTACTATTGGCATGGCTGTGATTGGCCAGAGCACCATGTGACCCAGCCTCTATTTAAGCTGGAGTCACATAGCGCCGCCCGTCACTCTGCTCTGATTAGCGTAGGGAGAGGTTGCGGCTGCGACAGTAGGGCGAGATTAGGCAGATTAACTCCTCCAAAGGACTTGATTAACTGATCGATCTGCAGCTGTGGATCATTGAGCTGCTGATCCTCAATTGCTCACTGTTTTTAGGCTGCCCAGACCGTTTGTCAGTCACATTTTTCTGGGGTGATCGGCGGCCATTTTGTGTCTTGTGGTGCGCCAGCACAAGCTGCGACCAAGTGCATTTAACCCTCAATGGTGTGGTAGTTTTTTGGCTAAAGCCTACATCAGGGTGAAGCTGTCACACCAAGTGCATTTAACCAGCAATAGTCTGTTCATTTTTTGGCCATATACAAAATCAGGGGCAAGCTGCGCCTGTCACCAAGTGCATTTAACCCTCAATGGTGTGGTTGTTTTTTGGCTAAAGCCTACATCAGGGTGAAGCTGTCACACCAAGTGCATTTAACCAGCAATAGTCTGTTTATTTTTTGGCCATATCCCAGTCTAATTCTGTCACTAAATCCATACCGGTCACCCAGCGCCTAAATACTAGGCCTCAAATTTATATCCCGCTAAATCTGTCCTTAGTGCTGTAGCTGGGCGAGTTATTTAGTGTCCGTTCAAGCACATTTCTTGTTCTGGGTTTAAATACAATTCCCAATTTAGCAATTTCATAATTTAGTGGTTTCTGCTATATCAGAGCTATTTGAAATCTATCCCTAAAAGGGTATATAATATTCAAGGTGCACATTGGGTCATTCAGAATAACTTCACACACACCCGCTACTGTGTATTTCCAAGTCTAATTCTGGCACTAAACCCATACCTGTCACCCAGCGCCTAAATACTAGGCCTCAAATTTATATCCCGCTAAATCTGTCCTTAGTGCTGTAGCTGGGCGAGTTATTTAGTGTCCGTTCAAGCACATTTTTTGTTCTGGGTTGAAGTACAATTCCCAATTTAGCAATTTCATAATTTAGTGGTTTCTGCTATATCAGAGCTATTTGAAATCTATCCCTAAAAGGGTATATAATATTCAAGGTGCACATTGGGTCATTCAGAATAACTTCACACACCCGCTACTGTGCATTTCCAAATCTAATTCTGTCACTAAACCCAAACCTGTCACCCAGCGCCTAAATACTAGGCCTCAAATTTATATCCCGCTAAATCTCTCGTTACCGCTGTCCTGTTGTGGCTGGGAAAGTTATTTAGTGTCCGTCAAAGCACATTTTTTGTTCTGGGTTGAAATACAATTCCCAATTTAGCAATTTCATAATTTAGTCGTTTCTGCTATATCAGAGCTATTTGAAATCTATCCCTAAAAGGGTAGATCATATTGAAGGTGCACATAGGGTCATTCAGAATAACTTCACACACACGCTTCTGTGCATTTCCAAGTCTAATTCTGTCACTAAATCCATACCGGTCACCCAGCGCCTAAATACTAGGCCTCAAATTTATATCCCGCTGAATTTGAATACAATACATTGGGCCAAATAATATATTTGTTGTTGTGGTGAACCATAACAATGAGAAAAACATCTAGTAAGGGACGCGGACGTGGACATGGTCGTGGTGGTGTTAGTGGACCCTCTGGTGCTGGGAGAGGACGTGGCCGTTCTGCCACATCCACACGTCCTAGTGTACC